>NC_086445.1:867129004-867181504 GCF_028390025.1 Pseudophryne corroboree | reverse complement strand
CAGTAATAATGTCCCCCAGTAGATGCCCCCCCAGTAGTAATGCCCCCAGTAGTTTGCCCCCTGTAGATGCCCCTCCCCAGTAGTAATGCCCCCAGTAGTTTGCCCCCAGTAGTTTACCCCCTGTAGATGCGCCGCTAGAAAGAAAACAATCACAATACTTACCGAGCCCCGCTCCCGCTTCCAGACCGCTGCAGTCCTCTCTCGCCGCCCGCTCCTTGGCACTATGGGAGAGACGTCATGACGTCTCTCCCATAGCGCACAGTGACAGCGCCGGAAGCCGGAGCTCAGTACTGAGCTCCTGCCACCGGGTGCCCGCTGGTAACGCAATCTCAGCGGGTGCCCGGCATCTCCCTGCAGCGCTTCACACAGCGGGTTAGGTGAGCCAGAGGAGGCGGAACTGTGTTCAGTCTCCAAGTGGAACTGACGGAACGCAGTACCGCCCCGTTCCGGCTCACTTTAACCCCTGAATATAGGATCCCCTCAGATACTAAAATTCAATTTGCAAATCAAACTTCAAATCCCCAATTAATTGAATCATGTTAAACATTCGATCTGTGCTTCTAAACACCATTCTATAGGTAGGAAATTGATTGTGATGACTTCTAAAGTAACCAAAAGCATGTGGAGCAGGGTGGCTGTAGTAATAATGGCTGTCCAAGGTTATGGTATGTTGTGCACCTACCTGCAGTCTGCAAATCACTTGACTGGGAGAACCCCGGAGCAATAAATAGCGCAACATCAGCAGCTTCATGAGTTGAATACTGCACATGTTCATACAATAAGGCATCATACATAGTCCATGAATGTGCAATAGCACCAGAGCACAATATCTGACACTTTTGTTGGATGATAAAAATAAAACTTAAATTCATGAGTGTTGGGGATTTGAGGTTCAATTTTGGAAGGGTTTTCATAATCTCAACAAAAAATCCCTTCTAAAAATTGATCAAATTGAATTTGATTTGAAAATCGAATGCAAAATAGATTTTTAGTACATGAGCGATTTTTAAGGGATTTTTCAGTTTCAATAGAATCGATTTCAGTTGATTTTTAATATTTAGAAAAATTAATCTCAATCTAATTTTAGTAAATGTACCCCCCTGGGATGCTTTGGCCAAGATCCTCTATGACTTTGCAAAACAAGCCTATTGGAAATGTTGCCATAAATTTTTACTGTGGAGTAACAAGCCTGGTCGAATGCTGGCCAGGGCACTGTGGTTCCAATGTCTCCATACCTTCATTCCTAAATCCTAAAACACCCAGATCTTGCTCAACCATAAATCTGATGAGATAGCAGCAATCTCATGATTTTTAATCCAGACTATAATTTAGCTGCGCCATTTCCTACCTCACAACACAAAACCAGATTTTCCCTCATAGATGCTTACCTATGACGGTGGGCATATTCGACCCTCTTTCAGGAATTGTGCTGCTCTCTAGAGAGATCTATCACACCTAAAGAGCTTGAGGCAGCCATAGAGGCCACACCGGTAAGAAACTAGGCCCAGATGGGCTTACTACTTCTTATTACAAACTTATCAAACCTGTTCTTTCTATTCACCCATGCATAAAATCTGTTATACTCACAACTTCTCTCCACAGGCTTTTGAAACGCACATCTCTGTCCTCCTCAAGGAGGGTAGAGACCCGACCCAGTGTGCCAGCTTCCATCTCATCCCCTTATTGATATCAAATCATTAGCTAAAATGCTTGCTGCCCTCCTTAATCCCTTGCTTTCTGGTTCACTATACAATGACCAGGTTAGTTTTGTTCCCGGAGGAGAAGTAAAGGAGAACACCACCAAGTTAAGTGATATGAGCCATCATGCCGCCCAACATTTTACGCCCTCTATTTTATTGTCCTCAAAAGTTAAAAAGACTTTTGATCAAATCAACTAGATATTTATGAGGCGTTGCTGGTGCATCTAGGTTTGGGCCACCCTTTCCTCTTTAAAATTTTCTCCCACTATGAGAAACCCTGAGAGTGAGTTTGAGTTAATGCAGTCTTGTCTGATAACCTTAGATATCTTTAATGGCACCATTCAGCAATGTCCCATTTCCCATTATATTTATCAAGTGTATGGAGGCTTTCAGCAGGGCCATCCACCCTAAGGATCTACACAGATTTGCAGATGATCTGCTAGCAATTATCTCTAACCATATAGTCTACCTCCCAAACTTGATCTCAGAGTTTCAGACTTTTTGCGATTTCTGTCATTTTAAAATTATTTACGCTAAATCTATTGCAATGCGCATTAATTCCTCAGATCAGGAAGTCCATGGTCTGTAAGCAGCCCTTCTTTTTAAATGGCACTCCTCATATATCAAGTGTTTGGGTATTTGTGCAGCAGGATACATTGGTTCCACAGGAAAACATTGGGGTGTAGAGTGGATCTTGATCCAGAGGCACCAACAGACTAGAGCTGTAGACTATCCCAGGATGCATTGGGGCCTCCCCTATAAACCCCGCCTTCAGGCACTGGAGCTCAGTTATGAGTTGGTGCCTGCAGCAGCAGGTCACCTAACAGGAGGGCTGCACTGGGCAGCCCTGAAAAAAAGCTTGCTAAGAAGATTTTTTTTTTCGCCGGGCTTTCAGCGCTGTATGTCAGGGTGACACTTCAGTGCTGCAGCTCAATTACCTCCCAAGTGGCGTTGCATACTCACGCGGCTCTGTTCCTGGGCACTTGCGGCGGAGAAGCTCCGGCTTAGGCACACAGTTGCAGACGCTCTCCTGGTTTGCGTGGCTGCTACGGGGAGGAGGTAAGAGAGTCCCCCAGGTGGTACCCGCCATTACATCGTATTCCGCACGCGACCTAGGGAGACAGGTCGCGGCACTGACGTGGACACGGTCTCCGAGCAGGGATCCCACTAGACCACAGGGGCGTCCGAGTACAGGTCGGTTATACTAACACCCCAACTAATAAGACCCTGAGTGGAAGTCCAGCATAGGTGAAGTGGCACTTGACCTGTTGCCTCTCCCCCGGCCCAGGGCGCCATCTCTGAGTAGATATTTCCACTCTGGAGCTGCCTCACACTCTCCCTCACTCCTTGACTGAGGTGCTGGGTGCCATCTTCTGAGCATAGCTGCGGCTGGTCTCCGGGACTGCAGGTCAAGGTATCCCTTGTATAGGCGCCTGTACACAGCGCTGTGACTTTACAAACACTTGAGTATTCTACATGTATTTATACTGACAGCGTTAGTTTAAAAAAGTGTACCTGTTACAGAATATATTGTACGAGTATTCTAATATATACCTCCGGTCTAGGACCGTGCTGTGAGAGATATATATATATATATATATTTTTTTTTTTTTTCTAATCCAGTGCAGCCTTATTATTGTTGTAATAATTTCTGCATTGCCTGTGACTGTGTGTGCCTGTATCTGCTGTGTGGTTTCACTTTTAGTGTTTTCCAGATATATCTATCACTATATTTTGTACCCTGAGGGACTAGGTGCGTCTGGGTCATATATATAGTGCGACACAGTATTTATCTTTAAACATATATTATACTGGTACCTCAGTCCCAGAGAGGCAAAGGTTAATACTCGACCCTGTTTCTAGTCCCGAAACCAAATGGGTCATTCCGGCCTAAACTCAACCTCAAATCCCTGAACAAGTTTGTGAGGGTGTCCAGGTTTCGTATGGAAACACTGCGCTCAATTGTGCCGGCTATGGAACCCGGAAACTATATGGTGTCCCTGGATATACAGGATGCATACCTGCATATACCTATTGCCATGTCACACCAGCAGTTTCTGCAGTTTGCTATTGGCAACCTACACTTTAAATTTCAGGCTCTGCCATTTGGACTGGCTACGGCTCCTCTGATCTTCACCGAGGTCATGGCTGTGATGACGCACATCTCCGTCTCCAGCGAAACAGAATCCTGCCGTATCTGGATGACCTACTGATTTTGGTAAATTCCCATGATGTCCTCCTCAGTCATCTGCAATTGACGGTAAACTTCCTGCAAGCATACAGGTGGCTTATCAATTGGAAGAAGTCCTTGCTGGTCCCAGCTCAGAGCATGGTGCACCTGGAGGCACTTCTGGACACACACAGTCAAAGGCTGTTTCTGTCTCCAGAAAAGGTCCTGAAACTTCAGGACAGGATAAGATGCTTCCTTTATCGCCACAGAGTGTCGATACACTCGGCGATGCAAGTACTTGGCCTGATGGTGTCGGCATTCGACATGGTAGAGTACGTTCAATTTCATACCCACCCATTACAGAGGTTAATCCTTTCCAAATAGGACGGCCAACGTCATCGGATCAGATCTCAGATGATCACTTTAAATCCGGAGGTTTGTCCCTTCTGGATCCCCGACTGGGTCACGCTGACAATGGATGCCAGTCTGAGGAAATGGGGTGCGCTGTTGGAGCAACACTCATTTCAAGGTCGCTTGACCAACGAGGAATCACTTCTCCCAATAAACATTCTGAAGCTGAGTGCAGTGGTCAAAGCGTTATCACTTGCCCTGCCTCTGGTACAGAACAGGCCTGTTCAAGTACGGTCAGACAACGCCACCACGGTGGCATACATAAACCATTAAGGTGGTACTCGAAGCTGTTTGGCAATGATGTAAGTGTCAAAAATCCTGTGTTGGGCGGAATGCCATCTGCTAACCGTATCAGCAGTATTCATTCCATGTGTCCTGAACTGGGAAGACGGCTACGTGGTCCTCGGTGAACACGTTCATTAGATTCTATGCCTTTGATACTTCCGCCTCCCAGGATGCTTCCTTTGGACGCTGGGTTCTCATACCCGCTAAGGCGCGTCCTCACCCTTGAGGAACTGCTTTAGGACATCCCTGATGTTTTCCTGTGGAAACCAATGTATCCTGCTGCAGAAAATAAGATTTTACTCACCGGTAAATCTATTTCTCGTAGTCCGTAGTGGATGCTGGGGACTCCGTAAGGACCATGGGGAATAGACGGGCTCCGCAGGAGACTGGGCACTCTAAAGAAATATTTAGTACTACCTGGTGTGCACTGGCTCCTCCCTCTATGCCCCTCCTCCAGACCTCAGTTAAGGAAACTGTGCCCGGAAGAGCTGACATTACAAGGAAAGAATTTTGGAATCCAGGGTAAGACTCATACCAGCCACACCAATCACACCGTATAACTCGTGATATACTTACCCAGTTAACAGTATGAACAACAAACAAGCATCACTCAACTGATGCCAAATAACATAACCCTTTAGTAAGCAATAACTATATACACGTATTGCAGAAAGTCCGCACTTGGGACGGGCGCCCAGCATCCACTACGGACTACGAGAAATAGATTTACCGGTGAGTAAAATCTTATTTTCTCTAACGTTCTAGTGGATGCTGGGGACTCCGTAAGGACCATGGGGATTATACCAAAGCTCCCAAACGGGCGGGAGAGTGCGGATGACTTTGCAGCACCGAATGGGCAAACTCAAGGTCCTCCTCAGCCAGGGTATCAAACTTGTAGAACTTTGCAAATGTGTTTGAACCCGACCAAGTAGCAGCTCGGCAAAGCTGTAATGCCGAGACCCCTCGGGCAGCCGCCCAAGAAGAGCCCACCTTTCTCGTGGAATGGGCTTTCACTGATTTTGGATGCGGCAACCCAGCCGCAGAATGAGCCTGCTGAATCGTGCCACAGATCCAGCGAGCAATAGTTTGCTTTGAAGCAGGAGCACCCAGCTTGTTGGATGCATACAGGACAAACAGCGAGTCAGTCTTCCTGACTCCAGCCGTTCTGGTCACATAAATCTTCAAAGCCCGGACTACGACAAGCAACTTGGAATCCTCCAAGTCACCAGTAGCCGCAGGCACCACAATAGGTTGGTTCAAATGAAAGGATGACACCACCTTTGGCAGAAATTGCGGACGAGTCCGCAATTCTGCCCTATCCATATGGAAAACCAGATAGGGGCTTTTACATGACAAAGCCGCCAATTCTGACACACGCCTAGCCGAAGCTAAGGCCAACAGCATGACCACTTTCCACGTGAGATACTTTAGCTCCACGGTATTAAGTGGCTCACACCAGTGGGATTTCAGGAAACTCAACACCACGTTAAGATCCCAAGGTGCCACTGGTGGCACAAAAGGGGGCTGAATATGCAGCACTCCCTTAACAAACGTCTGAACCTCAAGCAGTGAAGCCAGTTCTTTTTGGAAGAAAATGGATAGGGCCGAAATCTGGACCTTTATGGACCCTAATTTCAGGCCCATAGTCACTCCTGACTGTAGGAAGTGCAGGAATCGACCCAGCTGAAATTCCTCTGTAGGGGCCTTCCTGGCCTCACACCAAGCAACATATTTTCGCCATATACGGTGATAATGCTTTGCTGTCACATCCTTCCTAGCCTTTATCAGCGTAGGAATAACTTCATCCGGAATGCCTTTTTCCGCTAGGATCCGGCGTTCAACCGCCATGCCGTCAAACGCAGCCGCGGTAAGTCTTGGAACAGACAGGGCCTTTGTTGTAACAGGTCCTGTCTGAGAGGCAGAGGCCACGGGTCCTCTGTGAGCATTTCTTGCAATTCCGGGTACCAAGTCCTTCTTGGCCAATCCGGAACAATGAGTATTGTTCTCACTCCTCTTTTTCTTACAATTCTCAGCATCTTTGGTATGAGAGGAAGAGGAGGAAACACATAGACCGACTGGAACACCCACGGTGTTACTAGTGCGTCCACAGCTATCGCCTGAGGGTCCCTTGACCTGGCGCAATATCTTTTTAGCTTTTTGTTGAGATTGGACGCCATCATGTCCACCTGTGGCAGTTCCCATCGATTTGCAATCTGCGTGAAGACTTCTTGATGAAGTCCCCACTCTCCCGGGTGGAGGTCGTGCCTGCTGAGGAAGTCTGCTTCCCAGTTGTCCACTTCCGGAATGAACACTGCTGACAGTGCTAGTACGTGATTCTCCGCCCAACGAAGAATCCTTGTGGCTTCTGCCATTGCCACCCTGCTTCTTGTGCCGCCCTGGCGGTTTACATGGGCCACTGCCGTGATGTTGTCTGACTGAATCAGCACTGGTTGGTTTTGAAGCAGAGGCTCCGCTTGACTCAGGGCGTTGTATACGGCCCTTAGTTCCAGGATATTGATGTGCAGACAAGTCTCCTGACTTGACCACAGCCCCTGGAAGTTTCTGCCTTGAGTGACTGCCCCCCATCCTCGGAGGCTTGCATCCGTGGTCACCAGGACCCAGTTCTGTATGCCGAACCTGCGGCCCTCGAGGAGGTAAGCACTTTGCAGCCACCACAGAAGAGACACCCTGACCCTGGGGGACAGGGTGATCAGCCGATGCATCTGAAGATGCGATCCGGACCACTTGTCCAACAGATCCCACTGAAAGATCCTCGCATGGAACCTGCCGAAGGGAATGGCTTCGTATGACGCCACCATCTTTCTCAGGACACGCGTGCAGTGATGCACCGATACCTGTTTTGGTTTTAGGAGGCCTCTGACCAGAGTCACGAGCTCCTGAGCCTTCTCCTCCGGGAGAAACACCCTTTTCTGGTTTGTGTCCAGAATCATGCCCAGGAAGGGCAGACGCGTCGTAGGAATCAGCTGCGAGTTTGGAATGTTCAGAATCCAGCCGTGCTGTTGCAACACTTCCTGAGAGAGTGCTACGCTGATCAGCAACCGCTCCCTGGACCTCGCCTTTATGAGGAGATCGTCCAAGTATGGGATAATCGTAACCCTTTGCTTCCGAAGGAGCACCATCATTTCCGCCATCACCTTGGTAAATATTCTCGGTGCCGTGGACAGGCCAAACGGCAACGTCTGGAATTGGTAATGACAGTCCTGTACCACAAACCTGAGGTACTCCTGATGAGGTGGATAAATGGGGACATGCAAGTACGCATCCTTGATGTCCAGAGACACCATAAAATCCCCCTCTTCCAGGCTTGCAATGACCGCTCTGAGCGATTCCATTTTGAACTTGAATCTTTTCAGATAAATGTTCAGGGATTTTAAATTCAATATGGGTCTGACCGAACCGTCCGGTTTCGGTACCACAAACATTGTGGAATAGTATCCTCTTCCTTGTTGAAGGAGGGGAACCTTTACCACCACCTGCTGGAGATATAACTTGTGAATTGCCGCTAACACTACTTCCCTTTCTATGGGGGAAGCTGGCAGGGCCGATTTGAGGTAACGGTGAGGGGGCATCATTTCGAATTCCAGCTTGTATCCCTGAGACACAATCTGTAAAGCCCAGGGATCCACCTGTGAGCGAACCCACTGGTGGCTGAAATTTCGGAGACGCGCCCCCACCGCTCCTGGCTCCTGTGGAGCCCCAGCGTCATGCGGTGGATTTAGTGGAAGCCGGGGAGGACTTCTGTTCCTGGGAACTAGCTGTGTTGTGCAGCTTCTTTCCTCTACCCCTGCCTCTGGCCAGAAAGGACGCACCTCTGACCTTCTTGCTTCTCTGTGATCGAAAGGACTGCATTTGGTAATACGGTGCTTTCTTAGGCTGTGAGGGAATATATGGCAAAAAGTTTGACTTCCCAGCCGTAGCTGTGGAAACTAGGTCCGAGAGACCGTCCCCAAACAATTCCTCACCCTTGTAAGGTAACACCTCCATGTGCTTTTTGGAGTCGGCATCACCTGTCCATTGCCGAGTCCACAGGACCCTTCTGGCAGAAATTGATATTGCATTTATTCTAGAGCCCAGTAGGCAAATGTCCCTCTGGGCATTCCTCATATATAGGACAGCGTCTTTTATATGCCCCAGGGTCAGTAAAATGGTATCCTTGTCTAAGATATCCATTTCCTCAGACAGATTATCTGTCCATGCTGCTACAGCACTACACATCCAGGCCGACGCAATAGCCGGCCTCAGTATAGTACCTGAGTGTGCATAAACAGACTTCAGGATACTTTCCTGCTTCCTATCTGCAGGATCCTTTAGGGCGGCCGTATCCTGTGACGGCAGGGCCACCTTTTTAGATAAGCGTGTCACAGCTTTATCTACCCTAGGGGAGGATTCCCAGCGCATCCTGTCCGTTGGCGGGAAAGGGTATGCCATAAGTAACCTTTTTGGAAATCAGCACTTTCTTATCGGGGGAATCCCATGCTTTTTCACATAATTCATTTAACTCATGTGAAGGGGGAAAAGTCACCTCTTGCTTTTTCTCCCCATACATATATACCCTTTTGTCAGGGACAGGGTTTTCCTCCGGTATGTGCAATACATCCTTCATTGCTATAATCATGTATCGGATGGCTTTAATCATTTTAGGCTGCAACTTTGCCTCATCGTCATCGACACTGGAGTCAGAATCCGTGTCGACATCTGTGTCAACCAACTGGGATACTGGGCGCTTTTGAGACCCTGACGGCCTTTGAGCTGCAGAATCAGACACGGGTTGAGACCCTGACTGTTTATCCAACCTTTTATGCAAGGAGCTTACATTATCATTTAACACCTTCCACATATCCATCCAATCAGGTGTCGGCGGCGACACCACAGTCACTTGCACTTGTTCTGCCTCCACGTAACCGCATACTTACCTACTCTCCCGGAAGCTGCGGGAGGCTCCCGTTTTTTGGGGTAGCCCCCCGCACCCCCGGAAGAGTGGGCAGGTCTCCCGCATCCTGCTCGCACCCTAGTGATGCGAGCAGGATGAGAGATAACCTCCAGCATTCGCGGGTCCGTCGGGTGGAGAAGGGGTTAAAATGACGCAAATCGCGTCATTTTAGCCCCGCCCCCTTCCAGCGGACCCGCAAATTGAGGCATTTCCCGATGCGCGGGGCGGGGCTTAGTGACGTCACAGTCCGGCCCCGCCCCCCGGAGACACCTGCTGCGTCTCCTCTCCGGGCTTCTCCCGGAAAGGAGAATTAAAATGTAGGTAAGTATGCGGAACCGTCCTCGTCAACATGTCGTCACAAACGTACCGACACACCGCACACACACAGGGAATGCTCTAATTGAGGACAGGACCCCACAAGGCCTTTTGGGGAGACAGAGAGAGAGTATGCCAGCACACACCCCAGCGCTATATAACCCAGGGATTACACAGTAACTTAGTGTTTACCCAGTAGCTGCTGTTTATGATAATTTTGCGCCTAAATTTATGTGCCCCCCCCCCCTCTCTTTTTACCCTTTTTCTACCTTGATACTGCAGGGGAGAGCCTGGGGAGCTTCCTCTCAGCGGAGCTGTGAAGAGAAAATGGCGCTGGTTAGTGCTGAGGAAGAAGGCCCCGCTCCCTCAGCGGCGGGCTTCAGTCTCGGGTCTGTGTAATAAAATGGCGGGGGCTCATACATATATACAGTGCCCAGCTGTATATATGTGTCTTTTTGCCAAGAGGTATCCTAATTGCTGCCCAGGGCGCCCCCTGACCGGAGTGTGTGGGTAGTGTGGGCGCAATGGCGCACAGCTGCAGTGCTGTGCGCTACCTCATGTGAAGACAGGAGTCTTCTGCCGCCGATTTCGATGTCTTCTTGCTTCTGCCGGCTTCTGACTTCTGGCTCTGCGAGGGGGACGGCGGCGCGGCTCCGGGTATGGACGACAAGGTCAGGTCCTGTGTTCGATCCCTCTGGAGCTAATGGTGTCCAGTAGCCTAAGAAGCGCAACCTAGCCGCAGTTAGTAGGTTTGCTTCTCTCCCCTCAGTCCCACGTAGCAGAGAGTCTGTTGCCAGCAGAAGCTCTCTGAAAATAAAAAAACCTAACTAAAATACTTTCTTATTAGCAAGCTCAGGAGAGCTCACTAAAAGCACCCAGCTCTGGCCGGGCACAGATTCTAACTGAGGTCTGGAGGAGGGGCATAGAGGGAGGAGCCAGTGCACACCAGGTAGTACTAAATCTTTTTTTAGAGTGCCCAGTCTCCTGCGGAGCCCGTCTATTCCCCATGGTCCTTACGGAGTCCCCAGCATCCACTAGGACGTTAGAGAAAATAGAGTTATGGTAGACTTACCATTGTTAACTCTCTTTCTGCAACGTACACTGGGTTCCACAGGACGCCCACCCTTACTCACCTTGCTTCTGTGGGTTTGTATGGCATTAGCCGCTGGTACCTTCTCCTTTCGTGAGAATGTGGTTCTATGTGACTAACATCTGCCTTCTCTCTTGCCTGCTCTTGCATTAGACTGTTTAACAAAACTGAGCTGCAGTGCCTGGAGGTGGGGTTTATAGGGGAGGCCCCAATGCATCCTGGGACTGTCTAAAGCTTTAGCCTGTTGGTGCCTCTGGATCAAGATCCACTCTACAAGGCGATGTTTTCCTGTGGAACCAATGTACCTTGCAGAAAGAGAGTTAACAATGGCAAGTCTACCATAACTCTATTTTTTCTAATTAGATCTACAGATCACCACTTCAGCTCCAACTATCTTCCAATTCTGGCAGTAATTCGGTCAGAAACCCCTCTCATGGATAGGGGTGTGGTATAGAAGTTAGGCAGTTAAAATATAGACAGTCATTAGGGTGACACCACATGGTCAACAGTCAAAAGGTCAATAGTCAAAAGGTTGTCATGGTCAAAAAGTGGCAAAAAAATTTGTGTGTCTGTTATTTTGTTTTTAAAGATTTTTTTTACCCAAATTAGTTGAAATGTGTGCTTTCACGGGCTTACTTCACTTGCCACGCTTTGGGCTTGGTAACTAAAAGTAATAGTTTGTGACATGGATAGTAAAGTATGTGTTGACCATGTGATCTTGTGGACCTTATCACCCTGTCAACCATATGGTGTTGACCTAATGACTGTGTATCTTTTAACTATCTATATATACATTGGAACCCCATGGACAGGTAGAGTGAATGTTATTAAGATGATTATTATAACCAAACTTCTTTACCTCACCCACTGTCTTTTTATCTGTATCCTTTCCACCTTCTTTCAGGAAGCCCAGGCAGATGTCAAGGACTTTGTATGGCATGGGACATAATCACTGGTGTATTTAGAATGGGTGCAGTGTGTGTGGTGCACATGGGCCCTCTGGGTCAAGGGGGGCCCACACCGCACACCCTGCACCCATTATTTTTAATACTAACGCTCCAGAGTACCACGGTGCTGAAGCAGTGCTGCAAAATCACTGGAAAAACAGTGCAGCGCCATTTTACCGGTGTTTCACGCATGCGCAGTAGAAAAGTCACTGGGAAAATGGCCACCACGCCATTTTCCCAAAGATCTGCGCATGCGCTGTAGACTCTGAGACAGCGCCTAGTGCCCAGAGCTCGCCGGCTAGAGAGGAGGGGGCCTGAGAAAGCCTGCACATGGGCCTCCTCCTCTCTAGAAACGCCACTTGACATAATATATAGGCACAAGCATTTAGGTGGCTTACAATCAGAGCCAGCCGTAGGCATAAGCAAACTAGGTAAATGCCTAGGGCAGTTGGTATGCCTAGGGGCACAAGCAGCTTCTGCTGATTAAAATGATATGCAGCATGCCTATATTTTGTGTGTGACTGCGGCTGTATCTGCATATGAAATGCTACGTTACAGTATATTCCTGGAAATCACTGTAACGTAGCATTTTGTATGCAGATACAGCCAGAGTCGCACACAGAATATACCTGTAGGCACGCTGCATATAATTTTAATCAGCAGAAGCTCCTTGTGCATCCTAGCCCCATACTAGCAATGCAAATAAAACGCATTTTTCGTCAAAAAAGGCACCCGAAGTTAGCAGAGCTGCCAGCTGAATTACGCCAGGCATCTCCTGCTGCATGACGTATTGAGGCAAAATGTATGAGGACAAATATGTATGCAAGCAGAGGCAGAGGTCGCAGTGTTAGTGACCATGTGAGTGCTGTGTGCGGGTGGGTTAGTTGTGCAGTAGTGTTCGGCATATGTGTAAGGGGCATTATGTGTGTCGTGTATAAATGCATTAATAATGTGCGGCATATGTGTAAGGAACATTATGGATATAAGGGCATTAATAAAGGTTGCCATAATGTGTAAGGCGCATTATGTTTACAAGGATATTAATAATGTGTGTCATATGTGTAAGGGACTTTACTGTGTGGATTTATGTGTATAAATGCATTACTAATGTGTGGCACTTTGTGTATAAGGTGCTCCACTGTGTGGCGTAACGTATAGAAAGGGCACTACTGTGTGGTGTAATGTGAATAAAGAGCAATATAGTGTGGTGTGGTGTAATGTGAATAAGGAGCAATTCAGTGTAGTACTATTGTGTGGCCATGCCCCTCCCCAGCAAGTACACGCCCCTTTTTGAGCTGTGCGCAGAATGTGCGCACTGTTCCTATTTAAAATATAGGGGGTAGGAGCACCAAAATGAGCACTGCTATGGGTGATGGTGCTGGGAAAGGGGAACAGGGTCAGAGGCGAAACTAGCGGTGGTGCTAGGGGGCACCAGCCAAAATCTTGCCTAGGGCATCATATTGGTTAGGGCCAGCTCTGCTTACAATTGCCCAACTTCTTTGTATAGCAACCTCTTTGTATACTATCAGTCGGTTCTACACGTCCAAGTTATGGAGTGGACAAACCCTCTCTAAACAATGGATTGCCAGAGAGAGATATTGCACCTCCTGCCTGATAGAGGTACTTGCTTGGATTTCCACGCTACCACCCACTATGCAACAATGGAAGACTTAGTACTCTTTTAGCAGTGTATCGTGCTCCCTCTGTCCCCACTAGCACACAACATAGATTTCCTCTGGGCCTTGAACTTTAGGCTCTTTAATGATAATCTGTGGAGGTAATTCAGACCTGATCGCTTGGCTGCTGACTTTGCTGTCCTGCGTTCAGATAGTCACCGCCCAAGGGGGAGTGTAAATTCGCCGTGCAAGTGTGTGATCGCATGTGTACGCCGAGCTGCAAAAATCCAGTGTGTGCAGTCTGTGCGCAGCCCAGTGCGATCAGAACAGGCTGATCGGGGACGGAACTGACGTCAGACACCCTCCCTGAAAACGCTTGGGAACGCCTGCGTGTTTCTGGACACTCCCAGTATAAAGTCAGTTACCACCCGCAAACGGCCTCTTACTGACAATCACCTTGCGAACGACCGTGCAAATGAAATTTTCGCACCATCCTGTCGCTGACCGGCGCTGTCCGTTGTTGTTTGGCGACACATATGCATTGCAGTGCATACGCAGTCTATTGCTGATCGCCCGCTGTGCAAAAACGCACAGCAACGATCAGGTCTGAATGACCCCCTATGTCTGGTCCTCTCCATATCTACTGGCTGGTTAGTAGTATGGGTATATGTTCCTTTCCACTTAATTCTGGGTTTACAGTCAGCTTTGAAAAAGTAATGCGTAGCTAGGGACCTTATGCCACTTGAGTTACTATGTACTACCCAGTGGTGCCCTTCTCATGTCTCCCAGGTCTATAGGCTGATTATAGAAGATTTTCCCCTCCAAATTCACACACGCCTGGAAACAAGATCTACACAAATCCTTGGATCCTTCTGAATGGGAAAGGATTTGTCTCTTCACCCGTGCATCCATATAAAGCGTATCAGTCTTTGGGATCCAGTACAAGGTTCTGACTCAGTGATACAGATGTCCCATTGTCCTTAGCAAAATGTTCCCTGATATCTCTGAGGCTTGCTGGTGCTGTGGGTTTCAATCTGGTGACCTCTGGCATATTTGGTAGGACTGCCCAAAATCCAAATATTTTGTCAGAAAGTTATTGAAGTGGCTAGGAAAATCCTGGGGGATACTGTGCCTAGCGACCAAGGCTTCTGGATACCTAATATCACTAGTTACCCGATATACACATATAAGAAGTCTCTGTTAAGTCAATTCAATAATGTGGCCAAGTCTGTGGTCGTATTTAAATGCAAAACCTCATCCCCTCCCTCTCTCGAGGACTGTTTTTCTTTATATCTGTATGTCTGTGGAGGACATTACTCTGTCTGACAGCTTCTGATCATGCTGCAGAATTTATTACCATCTGGTGTAGTTGGCTGCAATTCACAAGAGGACCAGATGTACTAAGCCTTGAAAAGTGATAAGGTGTAGAGTGACAAACTACCAGCCAACCAGTTCCTAACTGTCATTTTTCAAACAGGGCCTGTGTCATGGCAGTTAGGCACTGACTGGCTGGTACTTTATCATTCTCCACTTTATCACTTTTTAAGGCTTAGTACATCTATCCCTCTAGAGCAGGGGTGGGGAACGTCCGGCCCGCGGGCCATATAAGGCCCACATAGCCACATTGCCTGGCCTGGTCAGAGTACCAGGAAAACCGCAGGAGAAGAGGGAGATGGCATTCGTCGTAGGGGAAGGACGGAGGAGGATGAGGGCTAAGGGGACAGCAGCATGCAGGACTAGGAGGGGGTCGGAGGAGCACGTGGGTTACATGGCAACCGCGAGCGGGACTAGGAGGGGTGCAGCAACAGGCGGGATAAGGGAGACTTGGGTTACCTAGCAACCGTGTGTGGCAGGAGGGACTAGCATGGGGGACTAGGAGGGGGCGTGACCTGGCAGCCAAGGACATGGGTTGCAAGGTGACTGAGTGTGTCCCCTGCATGTCTTCGGAGCTCCTGCTGTGCCCGGTGTCTAGTATATCACCGGAGGCTGCTGCTGATAAAAAGAGGTGGTGGTGAATTATTGTGGACCTGGATAGACAGTGCACTCAGGTCCACACACACACTTCCTTACCCCACACACTGGGCCTATTGCAATTACAGAAGCAGTTCCAACCATCACATTAGGGGTGAGTGAATTTCATTTTTTACCAAATATAGCAGGCTCATTTGTAAGTTGATAGTTTTTGTATGGCCCCCAAAGGATTTCATAAATATCGATATGGCCCTTGGTAGAAAATGGGGTTCCCCACCCCTGCTCTAGAGGGTCTGTCTCTTTTCAGAATAGTATTCCATCCCCTACCTGAGCTTTTGTGCTCTCCCCTCCCCTCTGTTATTGTCTGGTGCCCTACAAGCACATGGAGCCTCCTCACTCCTTTCCCTTTATGGACTGTTGCCCATTTTGCTTCTCATACAATATTTGGACAGGCTGTTTCTGATGTTTGCTTCTCTGAGACATTTATATTCCCTGCCTTTCAAAAAAGAGATTTTGTATTAAAATAAAAAATAAAAATTAGCCATTATTACCAGTTATTTATATAGCACACACATATTACGCAGCGCTGTACAGAGAATATTTGCCAATTCACATCAGTCCCTGTCCCAGTGGAGCTTACAATCTATATTCCCTACCACACGCACACACATTCACGCTAGGGTTATTTTTGTTGGGAGCCATTTAACCTACCAGTATATTTTGGGGATTGTAGGAGGAAACCGGAATACCCGGAGGGAACCCACGCAAGTACGGGGAGAATACACAAACTCCACACAGTTAGGGCCATGGTGGGAATCGAACCCATGACCTCAGTGCTGTGACGCAGTAATGCTGACCATTACACCATCCGTACTGCCCATTAATGAATAGTGAGCAAACTATTCTCCATTTCCCCTGGTACAGCAAACGTGTCACCCATCCCCTTCTCCCCCAGTCCTATTTGTTTAGAAGAAAGTAATGTGTTATAATAATAATAATAATAATAATAATAATAAAACTGCATCCTGGGTTTTTAGCCAAAGGATGAATCTCCACCAACTCCAGCAGAAGTTAGGGTGCAGTAACGTTAGTTCTGCTTACTGGCACAGGGCCATGTGGGTTTCTGAAAAACTGAGCCTGTAGAAGCTTGCCCACATTATAGCTCAGCAATACACCATAACAAGCATGTCGTCTAGTATTTATGCATACCTCACGGTCACATAATGATTATATCAATCTAATATGTTCAACAAAAGAGCTATTTTTATAAATAAAACAAAGTAGTAAAGGCTAAGCACACAAAATAATTATACATATGTAACTGGGGGAGTGGCTCTAGACTGCACGCCCTAACTGCTTTTAATGAGAGGTGCTATTGTGATACCTACGTATGTATAACACAGGAGTCCATAGGTCCTTTCTAGTTCATAGGTCTCCTTTACCATTCATTTTTTTAAAGAATGAAGCTCACCGGTGGACTTGGTTGGAAGTTCAATTAACACAGTATCAATAATACCTGGGTGAGCTGGATGGCGGAGCTCTAGAGCATAAGATCCATACTCTAGCTTGCAATGATGAGCCTGACAGAAGGGAGCCAGCTGCAGCACTGTAGCAGCTAAATACATTACATCAGGCAGCAGTAGCAATGGAGGATGCTGGATCATAGAGGATGCAGGGGTGCAGGTCCTCCACCCACAGTGCCTATGCGCTGTATAGGTGCTGTGTGCAGAACACTGCCGGCAGGGCCAGTGCTAGAGTGTTTGGGACCCCCCTGCAAATAATAAATTTGTACCCTCCCATCCGTAAAAAAGGGACATCGCGTTCTGCAAAAAGGGGTGTGGTCACACAAGGAAGTGGCATGGCCACAATGGTACCCACAATTCAAATTACGCCACACAGTATCACAATCTTATTCACTTTACCCCAAACACAGTGCCGCTGATTCATATTACACCACATAGTAGTGCCCTTTATTCACGTTATGTCACACAGTAGTGCCCCTTATACATGTTACACCACACAGTACTATCCCTTATACACAATGCCCACAGTAGTGCCCCTTATCAGAGGTGTAGCTAGGTGCCATGATGCCCGGAGAAAGGGTATGGTGCAGCGCCACTTCCCTGTATTGAATTGAGGGCATGTTACATTTTAAAAGAAATATATATTTTAAAACCTGTGGCAGGGCCAGTTCTAGACTTTGAGGAGCTCAAGGCGAAAGTTTCCTTTGGCGCTTGCATGCTCAAAACAGGGACAGTGCATGCTGAAGGTGCGCACCAAAAATATAGGGACATGGTCACAGAATAGTACCAATTCACATTACACCTCACAGTAGTGTCCATTAGTCACAATACACCACACAGTAGTGTCCATTATTCACATTACACTGCACAATATTGTCCATTAGTCACATTATACTGCACAGTAGTACCCTTATACATGTTACACGTTATGCCACACAGTAGAGCCGCTTATACACATTACACCACAGTAGAACACCTTATACAGGTTACACCAGGTAGAGCCCATTATACACGTTATGCCAGGTAGAGCCCATTATACACATTATGCCAGGTAGAGCCCATTATATACATTATGCCAGGTAGAGTCCATTATACACGTTATGCCAGGTAGAGCCCATTATACACATTATGCCAGGTACAGCCCAACCACCTCATACCTACCACCCCAAACCCACCCCGCTACTGTAAATGTAGTACCTTCTGCATCCCCACTTTGTAGGCATAACTCTGATTGATGTTCTGCCTTGGACTCCACAAACTCCAGCTGGGCGCCTCTGCTTAATGGATGCTCTAGCCGCAAGGACCAGCTGGGCTGGCGGGCTAGCTAACGGATGGGCACATGTGGATGTACTGGTGCTCCTCCGTCTGTCATCTCTTCCCCCTGTAGCTGCTCCCAGAATGCCACCAGCATTGCTCCACTGGCATTCTGGGAAAGTGGGAGGGATCACCAGCAGCACTGTGCTGTTAGTCTGTTACCAGTATATAAAATATGACAGCGGGCAAGAACAAGCGGGGCGACTGCGGAGTGCCCTCTAACCTTTTTGCCACTCTGAGCTTGTGCTCCACCAGAGTTGCCCTCCGTACACCCCTTTCCCTTATACACATAATATCCACAGTAGAAGTGCCCCTTACACATAACACCCACAGTAGTAGTGCCACACATAATGTGCACAGTAGTATTGCCAATTATACACATAATGTCCACAGTAGTAGTGCCCCTTACACATACTACCCAAGCGGTATTGCCCCTTATAAATAACACCCACAGTCGTAGTGCCACACATAATGTCCATAGTAATAGTGCCCCTTAAATATAAGGCCCACAGTAATAATGCCCCTTACATATAATGCTCACAGTATTGTGTGTGCCCCTTACACATATGTCTGCACAGCGCGGCCCTGGTACCTGCAGGAGGTCCTGGCTCGGGCTCTGCTACTCCTCTGCCTCTTGGAGGCTCCGTTACTCCAGCAACAGCGGCTCTGGAGGATGAAAGCAGTGACGCCAAGGGGGTGGGGGGGTACAAATTACCTGGTACGCTGCACTCCTCCCCTCCCTCCTTACTGGACAGCAGCAACAACATAAGCTCTCATCTTGGCAGCGTGTGCTGTGCTGCATTGCCAGAGGCAGAGAGGCTGCTGCTGAGCCTCTGCCTGTTCCTGTATGGTTGGGGGGGGGGGGGGGGGTGATCACACTGATCGTGCTCCCAACTCAAATTACCCCTAGCTGAGGAGCTCAAGGTCCCAACCCCCTCCATCTCGCTGGGCTCTGCAAATATTTTTTCTTTTCTTCATTTTACGATAAGGGGGCGTGGCCAGGCCTTGTGCAAATAGGCCTCGCCCCAAAACTTTACTCGGGCCCGCAGAACTCTCGGCATTGGATATCGGCGGCAGCGGTGCTGTAGCGTACACTCTCTCTGGAGATGGTAGAAGGGGGAGGGGCCTTACATGGGGGGAGCTGCGCTACCCGCTGCCAGTACCGCTATCTGTAGGAGACCAGGGAGAGTGCCTCTTCAGCTCGGCGCCTCCCTGCACTGAATCCCCTTGCTGAGCGGGTAGCGCCGGCTCTGACTGCCGGACACACTCAGCACACACCTAGTTACGGCCCTGACAAATTGTTCTATAAATAACTAAATAAGTAACCAGGTGCTAATATAAAACATAGAAAAATAAAAAAACTAAATATAAAAAAGGTGGTGAAATATAGGATACTGAAATTACTATAGCTTCAAACTCCAAATGTGAGTGTGTACTCATAACACAATATGCAAAATATGCAAAACAAAAAGATAATTACTAGTAGACATATCATAATGATTTAGATCTACACAATCGAGTCACATTATTTTTACCACCTCCTACATTTGACATCGGCAGCGTGTAGCCCATGAAATTCACCACGTGTCGTGCGCTGGCTTGGTGGGTATATAAGGTGTGCTATACATATTACTCATTGCTGCCATGGGTAAAAGGGGCAATTTATCCAAGTTGCAATGAAGGATGATTATCAGCTTTCGGCCAAGGGTGGCAGTATTTCTGAAACAGAGCAGCTCGTGAACTGTTCGCACACTGCTGTGGTGAAGGTGTATCGTGACTGGACAAATGACATGGAAACTGCGGAGCACCATGTGCCATTGGTGTGAGAGGTGAACGTCGGCTCCGAAGGTATGTGATGGCTGACCACGCTACAGTGGAGCAGCTCATTGTGTAAATTAACCTGGGGGCTACAAGACGTGTGTCTAAAATGACAGTTCAGCGAACCCTGCTGCGTACGGGATGATAATGCTGATTTATCCTTAGGAATGAAAACTATACCTTAAACACACCTTAAATACACTTTACCATGGAGCCGCTGCGGCCGCTGTACTTAATACACACTCTACGTACCTTGTACGCTATTAGCGTACAAAGTCCCGTGCTGTGTACGGACTTAGCGTACAAAGTCCCGTGCTGTGTACGGACTTAGCGTACAAACGCCGCGCTGACGGTACAAAGTACTCACAGCGCGTACACACCCAGAGATGCACTTTAAACCTTTTACAGCAATGCAATGATAATGCACTTTAAACCTTTGCAGAGCAATGAAGACACGACACCAGATTGTAATTAAACCGCTGGGTTCCGACACCACAGGGTATTATTGCTGAAAGGGGGTTACAATACAAATAATACAATACAATATAACAGAGTAAATGGCTACAGTCAATGTTACATACGTGAGTGGATTCGCTGGCGCTACCCGGTCCGGTCCTCCGTCATCTGATAGATAACGTTGTGAGTCTTGTGTCTGACCAGGCCTGCAGTAGGCTCTCTTTATACAATTCTTCCAAAAAGCAATACAATAGATACTGTAATATCTTTGTCCATTGGACACAGGAATGCACATTTACAGTACAGGACAGGTCATAGGTCGGTTTGAATAGGTAGGCGATGTCTTTCCCAACTGCTCTTCTGGGTGGTCTCCTCTGGATTCCCCCCGCATACATAATGTACAGTAAATACAGTTTATATCTATATTCTGCTCCTGCACATAACTATCCGCAGGAACATGCGATCTTTCTCAAACCAACACCGGAATGTTACCCTTAAAATACCCTTCAGCTGGATACCAAACACCACCTTATAACTTTGTTCTGTCTCCTCCTATTCTGTAAAGATGAATCCCTTTGTTCTGAAACCATTTAAACTGCTGTTATTTTCTGATGTGGTGCAGGGAGTCTATGTGTACATTGTGCACTATTTGGATTAAATATGTAATGTGTTTTGATAGATTTCCATGCGTTCACAAACTCTACCGTAAATACCCATACCACGCGCTAATGCGCAGGACCTGCGGGAGCGACCATACGCATATTGCGAATATGTGCACGCATGACAGAACAAGTACACGCGCGGAGGCCATCTGTGTGTAGTTTGTACGTGATGTGTGTACTGCAATATTTTTCGACTTTGACAGTCCACCCTTTGGCAGTCACCAATAACTGCCACTATCTAATCACTAAACAGAAAAATATCTACACAATATCTACAGAAGTTTGGATGGTTGGGGGAGAGTGGTAGGTAGGAAATGTATGACCTAGTGGGATAGTAAACAGCATGCATGTATGAATCCATGTCTGAGGGGCATGTATCATCGTGCCGTATATGTTCTAAATAAGCTTTGAAGTATTGCGAAGTATACATTAAATCCTTCTCATCCCGTATCAAGGGTCTGTAAATCTTTTCCGGATGGATGTATCTGGGCAGAGGGGGAAACAAAAGAAAACGGGTGAAAGAAACAGGCCATGAAATTCATTTGCAATCCTTATCATAACACGGTCTCTATGGATGGGTCATAAATTAAGTCTGCTGCTATAACAGCGCCCTCGCTCCTTAGACTCATCAACTTTGTACCGTGCTTGCGCCGCGTCAGAATTCGAACACACCTAAATATCAAACCAACAATTATGACGACTCCCAGGATACAAAGGAGAAACTTCCCTACACTCATAACATTTTGAGCCCACTCTCCTAAACCTGAGAACCAACTTCGTGGGTTCAACCATGAGACCCAGCCGGTCAGTTCATTACTCACAGTCGCCAAGGTAAGGTTGTGTTTCCTCCTGAACTCCCACTTCAACTGCAAGATATCGTCCATCTTTTGATCGATAATCTCCGTTGGATCATCAGTACTGTTCGTAATATACGTACAGCACTTCACTCCATATTGAGTTGCCAGAGTAACACAGTACCCACCTGTCACGGCTGTGATATAATTTAGGACCATCCTGTGCTGAATCAGTTCCTTCTTGTAAGCTTGTAACTCCCTTCCCGTATACCTGAAGGTGTCGTCATACATCTCAGTGATATTATCTATCAAGTCGCTAGCGCATGGATATACCTATTATTTATCATTCCTCTGGCAGTACAGGTGATGTCTAATGCGAGAAGGAATTGAATCCCGGTGGATTCGTGGATCAAATCAGAGGCTGCGTGCTCTGTCCTATCTATGAGGTGTCTCTTGATAATGTTTTCGTAGTGAGTATGAGTATAAGGAGCCTGAGCACTGCGGTGAACGTCTTTCATCTTATCATGGGTTATGGTCATGACCTCTGGTAGTACTCTCCCAATATAACACAATCCCTCTGAGCTCGGGGCAAGCCACTTGTACGCCTTCCTCCCACATATGAAATAGGCATCATCTGGGAGAACATAGGGGACAAAATATGACATAACCATATTACAAACTTTCCAAGTAAAGAAACCTATCCCTAGTTCTCCCATCTGCTCAGTACAAGTATCGGGCTGGATGATATGAGCACAATACCCTGGTGATACTTTTCCAACCCACATGGTCTTGCTTCCACGAGTATACCTATACCGAAAATACCTCCCACTGTTGGCTATTTGGCGTACAAGAGTCTATGGGTATCCTATCAGCTCTGTGTGAAAAGGTCATTGTCTGGTTATTCCACGTCACGCCATCAGAACCCATTCCAGATCCCTGCTCGACCTCTCTGGGACCCTCACAAAAACAAACTGTCCTTATCAAAACCAGAATTACTAATAGAACCCGAAACGCAGTCTCTTGTGATCGATCCATTTTGGAAAGGAGGAAAATAAGAAGGAGAAAAGAAAGGAAAAGAATGCAGGGGGAGGTGAAAAAAGAAAGTGGTACGACAACCGTTCTAGCTCTTGTTACTCTCTGTGCTCAGATGCCCTTCAACAGTCCTGCCTCTCAATTTTCCCGAAACAGACACTCCAGTGATATGAGGTTCTCTACACTCTGCTCTTTGTCACGAGTTCTCTCCGGGTCAGCGACCTTCTTGCAGTGGGACGAGTGGATCCAAGTCTCTCTTTCGGCGACCTTCAATGCTGTTGTGCTGGTTAACAAGACTTGATATGGTCCTTTCCACCTGTCTATGAGGCAACCTGAGCGTAAGAAATTTCGAATCATAACATAATCTCCAGGTTCAATGTCATGACAATTACTGTTCGGCAGGTCAGGAATCACCAGCTTTAAATTTCTTTGTTGATTTCTCAGCTGCTGGCTCATCCCAACCAAATATTTTACAGTCACTTCATTATTACATTTCAAACCATCCTGGGGGTCTATCATTACATGAGGTTGTCGACCAAAAAGAATTTCAAAGGGTGATAGGTTAAGGGGAGACCTGGGAGTGGTTCTGATACTGTACAACACTAGTGGCAAAGCTTCTGGCCACGACAATCCAGTTTCAACCATTAATTTGCTCAGCTTGTTCTTAATAGTGCTATTCACTCTCCACCTTTGCACTCGCCTGTGGACGGTACGGAGTATGCAGCTCGCTATTAATTCCCATCAGCTTGCATATGACCTGAAAGACTTCACCTGTAAAATGGGTACCCCTATCACTTTCAATTATTCTAGGGATACCATATCTACACACAAATTCCTACACAATTTTCTTTGCAGTGAACGTAGCAGTATTTGTGGCAGCAGGGAACGCTTCTACCCAGTTAGAAAATACGTCAATACAAACTAACACATTTTAAATTCCTACAGGGTGGTAACTGTATGAAATCGATTTGTATTACCTGAAAAGGTCCGTCTGTCGGAGGGATATGGGATGGCTCTGTTGGTATTGACTTTCCAATATTCTTCCTCAAGCAAGTAAAACATGTCATTGCTCTCTTACCTGCATGAGAAGAGAATCCTGGCGCACACCAGTAGGCTCTCACCAGCTTACACATACCTTCTTTACCCAGATGAGTCAGACCGTGTGCCGCCTCAGCTAAGCTTGGAAGATATGTTCTGGGGGCCACTGGCTTACCTTGTCCACCTGTCCACAGTCCCGAGGATTCCCGGCCATATCCCTTTGACCTCCAGACTGCCTTTTCCTGTAATGAACACATATCTTGTATTTCAATGTTTTTTTAACTGTTGTGTATTATCAGTTGTGTGAAGTAAACCGTCTGTGGAAAGTGAAAAGAGAGGGGAAATAGTAAAAAGAAAATTTGTCAGATTTGCGTTCACCATCAGGCTGTCACACCATCATGCATATGTCTATGCACAGTCTCCCTTCACCAGTATTCTCATTCTCCACCCTTTGTGCATGACCAGGCACACTGCGTAAATACTGGTGTCCCTATGCTGGTGAGATATACTGGATTTGGGCAGAGCTCTGAAAGACCGAGTAGGCATGTGGCGTTTGAACTATAATCCTGTCAGTGAACGTAAGAGATGGAGAGGAAGCTTTGAAGACAAATCACATAGAGTTTAGTAACAGATAATTTTGTAGAGGCAAAGAATATTTTACAAACTTTGACATCTGGATTGGGCACTACGGGGGAATGATTCTCTACTCGGTCTGCTCCCCTAAAAGAAATTCTATGTGTGTTATATCTCTACTGGGACTATCCCAGCCATCAATCCAGTGTCCTGTCCATTCTAAGTTCATAGGGAACCCGGTATCTTTTAGATAATTTCCTCTACCTGTGATGGACATGCATCTAGAACAGTGAAATGCAACGTTAGTCTTCGTGGGTATCCCACATACTTTGTGCTTCCTGGATGGGAGCACTCTATATGTATACCGTCTCTAACAAAACTCCTGTTAAGTTAATTAGAGGTCACTTCTGCTAGAGAGAGAAGCAGAAGTTTAGAGACCTCCTCCTAACCCCAGTAAGTTCTGTCAAAAGAGTAAAGTTGCATTTATTCTGTTCTTCCCATTAACCGAATCTGTGTTTTTTATATGGCTCGTGATTCCTTACTATATGTCCCTTGATCCCGTCTATGTGCTTAATAACGTGGCTTGTTTTCTCTGTCTAGGGGTCTATATTGACTATGTGTTCTACTATACCTACAATCTCTGGCAAAATGCCCTTCCTTTTTACAACTGTAACATATTCTCGGTCTTTTCCAAACAGCAGGGGTCTGGGGTTTAGGCTGATGAGACTTTGGTGTAAGAGCCTGTATACTTTCAATCCTCAGCCTCTCCTCCTGTTGTTTTCTACACCTAACAATATTCTTGTGGTGTACAATTGCGCACTCTCTAAGACAAGCTACTGTGACCCCTTTCAAATTAGGCAAAGATGTTTGTACCCTGTCCCTTACTGTCTTATTGAGTCCGTCCATTAGCACAGAGACAGCCACTTCCCTATAATTCGCATTGTTCCCTGTATCCGATACCCCAATGTATCTATCCATTATTTGCAGGGCCCGATGGAAATATTCAGATGTAATTTCATTTTCCCTCTGTTTTATGGAGAAAATTCTTCTCCACTTAACATTAATGGGGAAACACAACTCTAGTTGTCTATTAATTCGTTCTATGTTCTCCTGATTGTTTTTGTCAGTCATAAGACTATCCGACTCTAACCTACAATCAGTGATACATTTTTGGGTGTCAATATTAGGGGGTAGGCACGCTTTCAAAAAAATACGCCAGTGTTTGTTTGTCGGTTCATACGCATTACCCAGATCTCTGATAAATTTCTGACATCTGGCTAAATGCTTCCGACGGTTGGGGAATTCTGAAATGATTGATCGCAGCTCATCTCTGGGCCACGGGCAATACATTGCATTGTTCCTGGTGAGGACTACTCCCCGACTATCGGTTCCCCCATTGGGAGTTACTATTTCCAAGACAGAGTGTAATTCTACCATTCCGTTCCTAATCTGTTTACTGTGAGGTGTTGTTGTCTCTGTGCAATGAACTGCCTCACACTTACCGGTAGCTGTGACCGCACTAGTTCTTTCATTGGGGAATATTGTTACTGCTCTACCTGGTTGGACAGGCCCCACCTGAGTTTCCTGCAAAGTGACTGCTTGGAGGAGAGCTGCGATTTGGCTGGATCCTTCATCTTCCTGTGACCTATAACCTTGAAAAGACTTCAAAACAGGATACATTTTGCAAAAATTAGGGTTAATACATTGTTTTTGCATACTACTATCATTTACGGATATACCACTGACTGTAGCCATCTCTTCCCCTTCGACCTATGTCGACAATGGTGTGTTTGTGTTCTCATTCCCGCTAGGTTTTGAACCTGTTTTGCGAATTTGTTCTCTTTGCATATCCCCCTCTTGCTGCCATAATTTTAAGCAATCATTATGTCTAATCCTTTGTTTTCTGGATTTAAGAAGACATGTTTTACTGCTTATATTCTGCAGTACCTCTGGTTCAAAGCTGCCCACCCTAGGGAATGGTTCCCTATCATTGTCAGTCACACGTTCCCATTCAGACAAAAAGTTTTCAATACTTTTTCCTTTAAACTTCGCTGACCCCCTGGGCCGCGGCTCTTCAACCTGAACCCTGGTTACAAAACGTCCCTTACTTGAGCAACTGGCTCCCATTATTGTGGGCCTTTTCCCACAAACACCAAAATACTCAATATAAGGCAACGGTGAAAGTTCTCTGAGCGCTCTTCATCCGCTCACCACCCACGTTGGCCAGTACTACCATACACTGTCGATAGCGGAGGCAATGTACCCAACTTAGGGCCCTATGTGACCTATATTTACTGGAAGTTTTTTAGGAATAACTTACCCTTTCCAGTAAAGTATTGGCCGTTGGAGATTTTCCTGAGAGAGACCAGCGAAAACTCCCTATGCACTTTATTATACACAAATCACGCTTGCGTATGCTCTATACAGCGCTGATGATACTGCGATTTTACGCAAAAGCTCGTAAAAAGGATATCACGTTGCGCTATATATCGCACCCACAAATGCGCGGTCCAATCGCACAGCATATAGGTACTTGTTACTTATCTGCCGTACGACCACTGGAATCGAATTTCAAGCTGCGAAACCTCAGCCGGAGCGTATATAAAAAAAACTATATGGGTCACAACACAATTCACAATTCCCTACCACGCTCCTGTAAGTCTCCTCACGACTTACGTATTAAACCTTATACTAACGTGAGTCAGCCTTATCACGCCACCAAGTCTCCTCTCACTTGATGTACCAAACAACGGGATCCCGATTTACTGGGTTCGAATTTCACTCACTCCTACGTTCGCTCACTCAGGTATACTTTGTTTTTCTGTACAGAAAATTAGGATTCATTCAAGTTGGCAGCTTTACCCCCAGAGGCAATTAAAAAAAAAATATTTATACTAAATTTTGTTTTTATATTAAATTTCTTTAGAAACCGGGTAGTTTGGTACTATTGTAGCGTGGCTACTGTCCCACCTTTAACCTAATGAACTTTTGTGTAATTTGTACTTAGCGACCGTATTTCTTACGCAATTTGCGTAAACATGCTACCGTGCGTGTCGCTTATGCCGCGTGTGCAGTTCCGTACTGGGTCCGAGACACGTGTACAAAACAGTTTGTCCGCAATAGCACAAATCATACAATTCTATAAATGTGAGCAATAAAACTACTATTGCCCACTAAACACAATCCACACTTGTTCCGTTTTAACCCTCTTACTACTGGGCCAGAAATGCGTTTTGTGATTTTACTCTTATTTCCTTAAATACTTATTTTATTTTTAACTCTATAGCAACAAATATCTCCGGTTTCACACAGGTCTAAATGAATCTAGCAATTTGAATGTTATGGCAACAATGTGAGAGAGTATGCAAAGTATGGGTGCCGTGTACGCTTTTGGCGCCCAAAAAAAAATTAACAGATTTTAAATAGCTTTTTTCCTGTTTACCTTACGAGTTCTACCAGCATCTCTACAAACCATACAGAGCAGACACAATCTAATCAGCAATCAAGTAGGGTTTTCAGTGCATCCATCGACCAGGAAAAGGATATGTAGGATAACTTTCTGTCCACCCTTTGCTGATAGATGAAGTCTGCTGTGACCTGTTAGGTAGTAAGTATGTGGAAAACCGGAGGAGCCCCCAATTGATAATGCTGATTTATCCTTAGGAATGAAAGCTATACCTTAAACACACCTTAAATACACTTTACCATGGAGCCGCTGCGGCCGCTGTACGTAATACACACTCTACGTACTTTGTACGCTATTAGCGTACAAAGTCCTGTGCTGTGTACGGACTTAGCGTACAAACACCGCGCTGACGGTACAAAGTACTCACAGCGCGTACACACCCAGAGATGCACTTTAAACCTTTTACAGCAATGCAATGATAATACACTTTAAACCTTTGCAGGGCAATGAAGACACGACACCAGATTGTAATTAAACCGCTGGGTTCCGACACCACAGGGTATTATTGCTGAAAGGGGGTTACAATACAAATAATACAATACAATATAACAGAGTAAATGGCTACAGTCAATGTTACATACGTGAGTGGATTCGCTGGCGCTACCCGGTCCGGTCCTCCGTCATCTGATAGATAACGTTGTGAGTCTTGTGTCTGACCAGGCCTGCAGTAGGCTCTCTTTATACAATTCTTCCAAAAAGCAATACAATAGATACTGTAATCTCTTTGTCCATTGGACACAGGAATGCACATTTACAGTACAGGAGAGGTCATAGGTCGGTTTGAATAGGTAGGCGATGTCTTTCCCAACTGCTCTTGTGGGTGGTCTCTGGATTCCCGCCGCATACATAATGTACAGTAAATACAGTTTATATCTATATTCTGCTCCTGCACATAACTATCCGCAGGAACATGCGATCTTTCTCAAACCAACACCGGAATGTTACCCTTAAAATACCCTTCAGCTGGATACCAAACACCACCTTATAACCTTGTTCTGTCCCCTCCTATTCTGTAAAGGTGAATCCCTTTGTTCTGAAACCATTTAAACTGCTGTTATTTTCTGATGTGGTGCAGGGAGGCTATGTGTACATTGTGCACTATTTGGATTAAATATGTAATGTGTTTTGATAGCTTTCCATGCGTTCACAAACTCTACCGTAAATACCCATACCACGCGCTAATGCGCAGGACCTGCGGGAGCGACCATACGCAAATTGCGAATATGTGCACGCACGACAGAACAAGTACACGCGCGGAGGCCATCTGTGTGTAGTTTGTACGTGATGTGTGTACTGCAATATTTTTCGACTTTGACAGGGGCTCCAAAGCAAACGGATGGTCTTAATAATGTGACTCAACCATGTATAAATAATATTTTTATATAAAAACTACAAAAAATTATACACACTGATTAAGCACAGAGAAATAAAAAAATAAAACTGGTGAATAAACCAACTGGGTTAAATGTACTGGTTTAGGCATGTATATCTACTGGATATAACAGATGTAAAAGCAAAAAAATACAATGCAAGATTAAAAATGCTTAAGTAGATTACAGGTCCATGATAGAATTTAAACCTGTGTAAAGCTCTAAATGCACTTGAACATATAAAAAATAAATGGCAATTGCAGCACTGAAAGTTTTAAGTTAATCAAAATTGAGGAATTGAAAATCTCGGTAATGTAATGATATCTGCGGTGTTCATGAATTTATCACATTGGGAGAGGTCACCGTCCACTTTACCAGTATAACCCGGCTATGGGGGTAATTCAGAGTTGATCGCAGCAGCAAATTTGTTAGCAGTTGGGTAAAACCATGTGCACTGCAGGGGGGAGGGGGGGGGGGGGCAGATATAACATGTGCAGAGAGAGTTAGATTTGGGTGTGGTGTGTTGAATTCAAACTGAAATCTAAATTGCAGTGTAAACAAAAAAGCAGCCAGTATTTACCCTGCACAGAAACAAAATAACCCACCCAAATCTAACTCTCTCTGCACATATCTGCCACATCTGCAGTGCACATGGGGGCACATATATCTCCCCCCCCCCCTTCCTGCGGTGCACATGGTTTTGCCCAACTGCTAACAAATTTGTTGCTGCGATCAACTCGGAATGACCCCATATATTCATTGGAGTCCCATGGTGCATTTGGTACACTGTGGCCTCTGTGCTAGTTCTGATATAGCTGCCTACCAGGTCCGATCTCAGTGCTGTGTACCACTGTATGCAGGTAAGTGCCGAACAGGAATTCCTGGTTTCAGAGTCACAACAATAGCAGCTGCTGGAACCTTACTGTACAAGACTGGCAAGCTTCATAATAAATATCCAAATTGGCTGTAAAATATGGAGATGGTCCAAGTAGAGGGTCCAATGTATGTACAAATATAGCGTAACATCGCTGACTAGTTTTCGCCTCTTACCTGGAGGCTTTATCAAATGGTTCTAGGAAAAGAACATTTGCGTGAAGATTTATGATGCAAATTCACAGAAATGTTTCATGTGGATGTAAGCAGCCGAGATGCAATAGGACTCATGCAGAGTTGAATAAGAGTTACTGTAATTGCTCCCATACGGCGTTAAATGTGTATATTCGTTTGTATGCTTTCATGGGACTGCTCTATCCAGTGGCGTCTTCAGAGAGCGTAGGCCTGCGTGCAGTTTCGTTCTGGGCCCCCTCCTCTCTAGCCAGCAGCACTCTTGACTGTGGGCACTAGGGGACCCTAATGCTGTCCCAGAGTCTAGTGCGCATCCACAGGTCTCTGGGAAAATGGTGCGGAGGACATTTTCCTACTGTGCATGTGCAAAACACGGGGAAAATTGTCACCTTGACATTCTCCCAGTGATTTCTGCAGTGCTGCAATTGCGAAGCAGGACTCTGGAGGGTAAGCATTAGAAGAAATGGGTGCGGGGGGGGGGGGGGGGGGGGGGGCGGGGGGGTAAATATGCCATCCCTATACATGCACAAGGATACATAGCTGCCATTGCATAGCACTTGCACCAGAGGGTTCAAAATACTAATATCAGGGCTTAAAGTGAGCCGGAATGGGGCGGAACTGCGTTCTGTCAGTTCCACTTGGAGACGGAACATAGTTCCGCCTCACCTAACATTTCTAGCACCTCACCTAACATTTCTAGCGGAGGGTGACCCTGAACCAATTTTTTATAAGCCACTGCCCAGACGGTATGATATATCTACTGGAGCCACCTCTGTCCAACATACTTGCTGACTTTGCCCAGCTCCTATCAATGTTTTTGGGAAATGGCTGCCATTTCCTCTCCCTCCCCGCTCTAAATTGCTGCAGGCTGTCTTGGTGGATGCAGCCATAGTGCATCCAGCGACGCAGGACCCTTAATACTTTGAGTCTGCTGCCACAGATCCTCTGGCCAGCTCTTCTATTAGGCAGCTACCTAGGGTGCCAATATCTGGGGGACTTAATGCAGGCGGCGACTGTGAAGCTTTTAAGACTTCGCCTCCCTGAAAAGTTGGGAAGTGGTATTGGTAGTGGTCAGGAGAAGCAGGCTGAAGTTTTGCCTAGGGTGCTGAGAAATCTTGCACTGGGCCTGGGCATCACACAAGCAATTACAAGGACACACAAGTGCCATTGTGCTCCATTAATAATATTCTGCATTAATACCTGCTATATATGGATGCTGCTCTGTGTCATTTTATTAATTTATTTCCTTAATGCAACTGGCTTTATTATCAGTTAATTAATGGAAACAAAATAAACCTGCACAGAATTTAATCTGTGGGAAAAAAAATATTACCAGATGATTACTGGAATTAGCAAACCTTCGTGAATAGGCCAAACACAATTTTGGTTGAGTGGAAAAAGTTCTCTTCAAATAACACAAGAAATAGGGAATTAAAGATAAACAGAGGGATATATGTCCAAGAAGGAACAGTTAGAAGTACATCTTGGTACTGTAATGGAATAATAAATGTATAATGTGACGTACATTGTAAAACACATTGGCCTCTTTTTATCCCATATGCTGTTTTGCAGCTGTGACTGCTTCATCTGGCGACTGATAAGAGTCTGACCCCAGCAGGATCTCTGTCATAGAAAGACCTGTCTCTTATCACAATATTCCTTCTCTCAGAGATAGAGCCACACACCCAAATTATAGAACTTTATGTACATGTAAACACAGCTAAACGCTCACAACACCAAAGATAAAATGGGAAATTCTAAATAGTCCTAGTCCTGCCAAATATGTGTTTTTTCTCTTCTGTCTGTTACATTTTCACAGTATCATTTGCAGTTTAATAAGAAAGTGCTGCACATTGAATCATTCTGAAATAAGAAGTAAAGGCAGCAATATACATGGGTGCAAAGGGCACGCAGAGAGGGACACAGGTCCCCTGATAACTGTAGACAAATAAAAATAAGATTTTACTCACCGGTAAATCTATTTCTCGTAGTCCGTAGTGGATGCTGGGAACTCCGAAAGGACCATGGGGAATAGCGGGCTCCGAAGGAGGCTGGGCACTCTAGAAAGATTTATGACTACCTGGTGTGCACTGGCTCCTCCCACTATGACCCTCCTCCAAGCCCCAGTTAGGACACTGTGCCCGGACGAGCTGACATAATAAGGAAGGATTTTGAATCCCGGGGTAAGACTCATACCAGCCACACCAATCACACCGTACAACTCGTGATACTATATCCAGTTTGACAGTATGAAAACAACTGAGCCTCTCAACAGATGGCTCAACAATAACCCTTTAGTTAGCAATAACTATTTACAAGTATTGCAGACAATCCGCACTTGGGATGGGCGCCCAGCATCCACTACGGACTACGAGAAATAGATTTACCGGTGAGTAAAATCTTATTTTCTCTGACGTCCTAGTGGATGCTGGGAACTCCGAAAGGACCATGGGGATTATACCAAAGCTCCCAAACGGGCGGGAGAGTGCGGATGACTCTGCAGCACCGAATGAGAGAACTCAAGGTCCTCCTCAGCCAGGGTATCAAATTTGTAGAATTTTGCAAACGTGTTTGCCCCTGACCAAGTAACAGCTCGGAAAAGTTGTAAAGCCGAGACCCCTCGGGCAGCCGCCCAAGATGAGCCCACCTTCCCTGTGGAATGGGCTTTCACTGATTTAGGATGCACCTGCTGAATCGTGTCACAGATCCAGCGAGCGATAGTCTGCTTAGAAGCAGGAGCACCCAGCCTGTTGGGTGCATACAGGATAAATAGCGAGTCAATTTTCCTGACTCTAGCCGTCCTGGAAACATAATTTTTCAAGGCCCTGACTACGTCCAGTAACTTGGAATCCTCCAAGTCCCTAGTAGCCGCAGGCACCACAATAGGTTGGTTCAAGTGAAAAGCTGATACCACCTTAGGGAGAAACTGGGGACGAGTCCTCAATTCTGCCCTATCCATATGGAAAATCAGATAAGGACTTTTATATGACAAAGCCGCCAATTCTGATACACGCCTGGCCGAAGCCAAGGCCAATAACATGACCACTATCCGCGTGAGATATTTTAGATCCACGGTTTTTAGTGGTTCAAACCAATGTGATTTTAAGAAACTCAACACCACGTTGAGATCCCAAGGTGCCACTGGAGGCACAACCGGGGGCTGAATATGCAGCACTCCTTTTACAATGTCTGAACTTCAGGTACTGAAGCTAATTCTTTCTGGAAGAAAATCGACAGAGCCGAGATCTGTATCTTAATGGAGCCTAATTTTAGGCCCATAGACACTCCTGCTTGTAGGAAATGCAGAAATCGACCTAGTTGAAATTCCTCTGTTGGGGCCTTTTTTGGCCTCACACCAAGCAACATATTTCCGCCATATGCGGTGATAATGTTTTGCAGTTACATCTTTCCTGGCTTGAATCAGCATAGGAATGACTTCCTCCGGAATGCCCTTTTCCTTTAGGATCCGGCGTTCAACCGCCATGCCATCAAAACGTAGCCGCGGTAAGTCTTGGAACAGACAGGGCCCCTGCTGCAGCAGGTCCTGTCTGAGCGGCAGAGGCCATGGGTCCTCTGATATAATTTCTTGAAGTTCTGGGTACCAGGCTCTTCTTGGCCAATCCGGAACCACGAGTATCGTTCTTACTCCTCGCCTTCTTATTATTCTCAGAACCTTTGGTATGAGAGGCAGAGGGGGAACACATAAACCGACTGGTACACCCACGGTGTTACCAGAGCGTCCACAGCTATCGCCTGAAGGTCCCTTGACCTGGCGCAATATCTTTTATAGCTTTTTGTTGAGGCGGGACGCCTTTATGTCCACCTGTGGCCTTTCCCAATGGTGTACAATCCTTTGGAAGACTTCTGGATGAAGTCCCCCCTCTCCCGGGTGGAGGTCGTGTCTGCTGAGAAGATCAGCTTCCCAGTTGTCCACTCCGGGAATGAACACTGCTGACAGTGCTAACACATGATTTTCCGCCCATCGGAGAATCCTTGTGGCTTCTGCCATCGCCATCCTGCTTCTTGTGCCGCCCTGTTGGTTTACATGGGCGACTGCCGTGATGTTGTCTGATTGGATCAGGACCGGCTGGTTTTGAAGCAGAGGCCTTGCCTGACTCAGGGCATTGTAAATGGCCCTCAGTTCCAGAATATTTATGTAGGGAAGTCACCTGACTTGACCAAAGTCCCTGGAAGTTTCTTCCCTATGTGACTGCCCCCCAGCCTCAAAGGCTGGCATCCATGGTCACTAGGACCTAGTCCTGTATGTCGAACCTGCGGCCCTCTTGAAGATGGGCACTCTGCAGCCACTACAGTAGAGATACCCTGGTCCTTGGAGACAGGGTTATCAGCCGATGCATCTGAAGATGTGATCCGGACCACTTGTCTAACAGGTCCCCCTGAAAAGTTCTTGCATGGAACCTGCCGAATGGGATTGCTTCGTAGGAAGCTATCATTTTTCCCAGGACTCGCGTGCAATGATGCACCGATAACTGTTTTGGCTTCAGGAGGTCTCTGACTAGAGATGACAGCTCCTTGGCTTTCTCCTCCGGGAGAAACACTTATTTCTGGTCTGTGTCCAGAACCATCCCCAGGAACAGTAGACGTGTCGTAGGAACCAGCTGTGACTTTGGACTGTTTAGAATCCAACCGTGCTGTTGTAGCACTTTCCAAAATAGTGCTACCCCGACTAGCAACTGCTCCTTGGACCTCGCCCTTATAAGGAGATTGTCCAAGTACGGGATAATTAAAAACTCCCCTTTTTCGAAGGAGTATCATCATTCCGGCCATTACCTTGGTAACACCCTCGGTGCCATGTACAGTCCAAACGGCAGAGTCTGGACTTGGTAATGGTAATCCTGTACCACAAATCTGAGGTACTCCTGGCGAGGATAGTAAATGGGGACATGCAAGTAAGCATCCTTGATGTCCCGGGACACCATGTAATCCCCCTCGTCCAGGCTTGCAATAACCGCCCTGAGCGATTCCATCTTGAACTTGAATTTTTTCATGTATGTGTTCAAGGATTTTAAATATAAAAAAGGGTCACACCGAACCATGCAGTTTCGGTACCCCAAACCGTGTGGAATAGTAACCCCGTCCTTGTTGAAGTAGGGGCACCTTAAGTATTACCTGCTGGGAATACAGGTTATTAATTGCCTCTAGCACAGCCTCCCTGCCTGAGGGAGTTGTCGGCAAGGCATATTTGAGGAAACGGCGGGGGGAAGACATCTCGAATTCCAGCTTGTACCCCTGAAATACTACTTGAATGAAACAGGGATCCACCTGTGAGCGAGCCCACTGATCGCTGAAATTTTTGAGACGGCCCCCCACCGTACCTGGCTACACCTGTGGAGCCCCCGCGTCATGCTGTGGACTCAGAGGAAGCGAGAGAAGAATTATGATTCTGGGAACAGGCTGACTGGTGCAGCTTTTTCCCTCTTCCCTTGTCTCTGTACAGAAAGGAAGCGCCTTTGACCCGCTTACTTTTCTGAAGCCGAAAGGACTGTACCTGATAATACAGTGCTTTCTTAGTCTGTGAGGAAAACTGAGGTAAAAATATTTCTTCCCAGCTGTTGCTGCGGATACGAGGTCCCAGAGGCCATCCCCAAATAATTCCTCACCCTTATAAGGCAGAATCTCTTTGCGCCTTTTAAAGTCAGCATCACCTGTCCAGTGACAGGTCTCTAATACCCTCCTGACAGAATGGACATTACATTCATTTTGGATGCCAGCCGGCAAAATATCCCTCTGTGCATCCCTCATATATAAGACGACGTCTTTAATATGTTCTCATGTTAGCAAACTAGTATGTTTGACAGGGTCACCGACCACGCTGCAGCAGCACGCTCTGCAGGTTTCTGTCTAGTACCTGAGTGTGTAAATACAGACTTCAGGATAGCCTCCTGCTTTTTATCAACAGGTACCTTCAAAGTGGCCGTTCCTAAAACGGCAGTGCCACCTATTTTGACAACCGTGTGAGCGCCTTATCCACCCTAGGGGATATCTCCCAGCGTAACTTATCCTCTGGCGGGAAAAGGTACGCCATCAGTAACTTTTTAGAAATTACCAGTTTCTTATCAGGGGGAACCCACGCTTTTCACACACTTCATTCATTCATCTGATGGTGGAACAAAACACTGCCTGCTTTTTCTCCCCAAACATAAAAACCCATTTTTAGAGGTTAATGTCAGAAATGTGTAACACATTTTTTATTGCCGGGATCAAGTCACGGATGTTCCTAGTGGATTGTGTATATGTCTCAACCTTGTCGACACTGGAGTCAGACTCCGTGTCGACATCTGTGTCTGCCATCTGAATGAGCGGGCGTTTTTGAGCCCCTGATGGCCTTTGAGACGCCTGGGCAGGCGCGGGCTGAGAAGCCGGCTGTCCCACAGCTGTTACGTCATCCACCCTTTTATGTAAGGAGTTGAAACTGTCGGTTAATACCTTCCACCTAACCATCCACTCTGGTGTCGGCCCCACAGGGGGCGACATCACATTTATCGGCATCTGCTCCGTCACTATATAAGCCTCCTCCTCAAACATGTCGACACAGCCGTACCGACACACCGCACACACACAGGGAATGCTCTGACTGAGGACAGGACCCCACAAAGCCCTTTGGGGAGAAAGAGAGAGAGTATGCCAGCACACACCAGAGCGCTATATAATGTGGGGATTAACACTATAACTGAGTGAATTTTCCCCCATAGCTGCTTGTATATACAATATTGCGCCTAAATTTAGTGCCCCCCCCCTCTCTTTTTAACCCTTTGAGCCTGAAAACTACAGGGGAGAGCCTGGGGAGCTTTCTTCCAGCTGCACTGTGAAGAGAAAATGGCGCCAGTGTGTCTGAGGGAGATAGCTCCGCCCCTTTTCCGCGGCCTATTCTCCCGCTTTTTTCTGGATTCTGGCAGAGGTATTTACCACATATATAGCCTCTGGGGCTATATATTGTGGTATTTTTGCCAGCCAAGGTGTTTTTATTGCTGCTCAGGGCGCCCTCCCCAAGCGCCCTGCACCCTCAGTGACCGGAGTGTGAAGTGTGTATGAGGAGCAATGGTGCACAGCTGCAGTGCTGTGCGCTACCTTGGTGAAGACTGATGTCTTCTGCCGCCGCTTTTCCGGACCTCTTCTTGCTTCTGGCTCTGTAAGGGGGACGGCGGCGCGGCTCCGGGACCGAACACCAAGGCTGGGCCTGCGGTCGATCCCTCTGAAGCTAATGGTGTCCAGTAGCCTAAGAAGCCCAAGCTGGCTGCAGCAGGCAGGTTCGCTTCTTCTCCCCTTAGTCCCTCGCTGCAGTGAGCCTGTTGCCAGCAGGTCTCACTGAAAATAAAAAACCTAATTCTATACTTTCTTTCTAGAGGCTCAGGAGAGCCCCTAGTGTGCATCCAACCTCGGCCGGGCGCAAGATCTAACTGAGGCTTGGAGGAGGGTCATAGTGGGAGGAGCCAGTGCACACCAGGTAGTCATAAATCTTTCTAGAGTGCCCAGCCTCCTTCGGAGCCCGCTATTCCCCATGGTCCTTTCGGAGTTCCCAGCATCCACTAGGACGTCAGAGAAAAAGGGGTTATAATGCCATATTAAACAAGGGGATGTTTAATAGGATCGGGTACGTAATAACGGCAGATGGGAGGCCAGCTGTCAGTATACCGACATCAGCATCCCGCTCCGCTCGCCACACATAGGGCACCGTGGCAAGCTTCGCTCATCACAAGTTCTATTCCCACTCAGTTGGTGGCGTGGACCCACCAACCGAGTGGGAAAAAAGGGCGCGTGTCGGTATTCTGGCTGTTAGCAAAATGTCAGCTGTCAGGATCCCGGCATTGATCTCCTGAACACCGGGATCCCGACAGCTGGCATTTTGACTGCATTCCGTTTAATATGCCTCCTACTCACTGCTAGTAGAAACAGAGATCAGCCTCAGAGAGATGATGGACCATGGGTGTTCTAAGTAAATTGTGTTAGAGACTAAAAATACTAATTACACTGGAGGCAAGTAAAGTGTTGGGCCTGATTCAGATCTTGGTGCAAATCAAAAAAAGAGCAATTTGCACCTTGGCAAAACTATATGGCACTGCAGATGGAGCAAATTAGCACTGTGCAGAGGCCACTGCAGGTGGGGTAGATTAGCAATGTGCCAAGGGCACTGCATGTGGGGTAGATTGGCAATGTGCAGAGAGCACTGCAGGTAGGGCAGATTGGCAATGTGCAGAGAGCACTGCAGGTAGGGCAGATTGGCAATGTGCTGAGGGCCTGCAGGTGGGTTAGATTAGCACTGTCCAGAGGGCGCTGCAGGTAGGGAAGATTAGCAATGTGCCGAGGGCACTGCAGGTAGGGAAGATTAGCAATGTGCCGAGGGCACTGCAGGTAGGGAAGATTAGCAATGTGCCGAGGGCCCTGCAGGTGAAGCAAATTAGCAATGTGCAGAGGGCACTGCAGGTGGGGCAGATTAGCATTGTGCAGAGGGCACTGCAGGTGGGGCAGATTAGCATTGTGCAGAGGGCACTGCAGGTGGGGTAGATTAGCATTGTGCAGAGGGCACTGCACGTGAAGCAAATTAGCAATGTGCAGAGGGCACTGCAGGTGAAGCAAATTAGCAATGTGCAGAGGGCACTGCAGGTGGGGCAGATTAGCATTGTGCAGAGGGCACTGCAGGTGGGGCAGATTAGCATTGTGCAGAGGGCACTGCAGGTGGGGCAGATTAGCATTGTGCAGAGGGCACTGCAGGTGGGGCAGATTAGCATTGTGCAGAGGGCACTGCAGGTGGGGCAGATTAGCATTGTGCAGAGGGCACTGCGGGTGGGGCAGATTAGCATTGTGCAGAAGGCACTGCAGGTAGGGCAGATTAGCATTGTGCAAAAGGCACTGCAGGTAGGGTAGATTAGCATTGTGCAGAAGGCACTGCGGTTAGGGCAGATTAGCATTGTAGAGAGAGACATAGGTGTGTGCACAGGCATACCCTACTGTAGAGAGCCGCCAGTGGTGAAAATAAGTGTGTACCGCCTGACGCACACTTTGTACATGTAACTCACCTTTACCGCCACCTCGCACCTTGCCAGGGCTGCCAGGAGGCGGGAGAGTGACACTGACATTACATCACGGCCACGCTCCCTGCCCTGTCTGTCTCTTGCTGCAAAGAAGTGGCGCCTGCTGGCCTCCCTTTCCACTGGCTCGCATAGTCATACAGGTGAAGATGGCTACAAGTGAACTGAGGGGGGAGAGGGTGAAGGAGAGGGATGTGTGGATGAGAAACTCAGAATAAAGGGAGATGCCGGGTAAAAGACTGAGTAAATGAGGGAGGCTGAGAGACAAGGGAGTTGAAGGCTGAAAGACACGGAATGAAGGGGGCGCATGGTGAAGGGAGGGGAGGCAGACAAAGAGTGAAAGGTGGGAGGCTGAGAGGCACAGAGCAAAGAGAGGGCTTAGAAGCACAAAAATGAAAAAGGCTGGAAGGCAAAGAGTGAATGGGGGCAGGCTGAGAGACACAGAATGAAGGGTAGGAGGCTGAGAGAGACAGAGAGACGGGGGTAGGCCGAGAGACACAGAGTGAAGGAGGACAGGCTGATAGAGATATAGAGTGAGGGGTGGGAAGCTGAGAGGCACAAAGTGAAGGGTGAGAGTCTGAGACACAGAGTGAAGGGGGGTAGGCTGAGAGATACAGTGAAGGTGGGGCAGGCTGAGAGACACAGAGTGAAGGGGTTAGGCTGAGAGACACAGAGCAAAGGGTGGGAGGCTGAGAGGCACTGAGTGAAGGGGGAGCAGGCTGAGAGACACAGAGCAAAGGGTGAGAGGCTGAGAGGCACTGAGTGAAGGGGGAGCAGGCTGAGAGACAGAGTGAATGCAGATGAGAGATGTTGGCGTGGCAGAGAGACACAGGCGGGAGATGATGGTGTGGATGAGAGACAACACAGGTGGGAGATGATGGTGTGAATGAGGGACGACACAGGGAGGAGCAGATTATGTGGCTGAGAGATGACACAGGGAGAAGATGGTGTGGCTGAGAGGAGGGATATGGTGGTGTGGATAAGAGATGCAAAGGGAGATGATGGTGTGGCTGAGAGATGCAGGCGGGAGATGGAGTGGCTGAGAGATGCAGGTGGGAGATGACGGTGTGGCTGAGGGATGCAGGCGGGAGATGGAGTGGCTGAGAGATGCATTAAGGAGATGATGGTGTGGCTGAGAGATGCAGGGGGAAGATGATGGTGTGGCTGAGATATGCAGGGGGTAGATGATGGAGTGGCTGAGAGATGCAGGTGGGAGATGATGGTGTGGCTGAGATGCAGGGGGACAGATGATGGTGTGGCTGAGAGATGCAGGGGGACAGATGATGGTGTTGCTGAGAGATGCAGGGGGACAGATGGTGTGACAGAGACGTGGAGAGGACATGATGGTGTGGTTTAGAGACACAGGGAGGAGATGATGGTTGCCAGGAGGCGGGAGCGTGATGCTGACATTACATCACTGCCACACTCCTTGCCCTGTCTGTCTCGTGCCGTGAAGAAGTGGCACCTGCTGGACTCCCTTTCCACTGGCTCACATAATCATACAGGTAAAGGCGGCTAGCAGTGAACTGAGGGGAGAGAGGGTGAAGGGAGAGAGGGGGCTGTGGATACTGACAAACAGAAAAAAAGGAGATGCAGACTGAAAGACTCAGAGAAAATTAGGGAGGCTGAGAGATAAGGGAGGTGAAGGCTGAAAGACAGGTGAATGAAGGTGGGCAGGCTGAGAGACACAGAGTGAAGGGTAGGAGGCTGAGAGACGCTGAGTGAAGGGGAAGGCTGAGAGGCACAGAGTGAATGGGGGGCAAGCTAAGAGACACAGAGTTAAGGGGGTAGGCCGAGAGACGGAGTGAAGGCGGCATCCTGAGACACAGAGTGAAGGGGGTGCAGCCTGAAAGAGTGAAGGGTGATATGATGGTATGGCTTAGAGATACAGGGGGAGATGATGGTGTGGCTGAGAGACGCAGGGGGGAGGTGATGGTGTGGCTGAGACATGGGGGGGAGATGATGGTGTGGTTTAGAGACGTGGGGAGGAGATGATGGAGTAACAGACACAGGCGGGAGAAAATGTAGTGGCTGAGAGATGCAGGGAGGGGATGATGGTGTGGCTGAGATGCAGGTGGGAGATGATGGTGTGGCTGGGACACTCAGAGGGCAGAAGTGGCACGAGTCTGGTTCAACCTCATGTCTATGCTGATTTAGATTTGGGAAGGGGCAGCATTTCAACACAGCTGCCTGGAATTTTTGGTTACATGCAAAAGCATCCAGTACTATTGCAACATGGTTTGTTCCAGGAACAAATTTATCCTAATTTTCTTTTTGTTTTTTAACTGTATACTCTTAACTCTGAATCATTCACATAGAGCACGATCGGATAACAGCATGACAAATTACTGGGTCTGGTACTGAACTGCACTTACTCTTGTTTGCAAAGTCTAACTTGCACAAATTTGTGAGTCAGATTCGGTAATAGTCGTTATACAGTATGCATAGCTTGGACGCAGCTGCTGTGCAGAAGTATGTAAAAGCAGAAGGTGTCTGTAGTAGATGCCTGCTGCATACTTTTGTGTTCCGCTGCTGATTCCAAAGATGCAGCACTGGATCATCTGCATGAATATTGGCCATCTAAGTAACCCTCAGGTTACCCAGGTGTTTTCATGGTACTGGGGGCAATGAACCTGCATCCAAAAACACAACCACTGGCCTTAGCACGCCTACAAAATAGGGCCCACACTCTCCTGTTTTCTGTAACACTGACCATCGCTAATCCTTCCCCTGTCAATCATGCGGTGGCTTAGGGGATACTGTGACCATCATCGCAGAAACAGATCTGCTCATGCGCACTACAGATCCTGAAACCCAGAAACAGCCCCCACCCCCTCTGATAGACTAATTATTTTTTTTTAACTCTGGCCCCACGGCCAACGATCGAAGGCCCACCCCTCCGCGGATGTATGCCGTGAGTCATGGGTTGGTGGGGAGGGAGCAGAGCCAACATGACATGATTCTTGTAGAATCACATATGGACTCTGCCCCCTTCCCTCACACATGCGTGCATTGAAGAACAAACCACCCCCTACAAATCATGTGTTAGCACCCATATGTTTTTCTTGTCAGGAATTGCTAGATTTGGACTGAAATATCCAATTTTGTGTCCACTTTATTACAGTAATGTGTCGATCAAGGGTTTATGTCTCAATCAATCGTTTAACCTTCAGGAGGGAAACCATTTTCAAAAGAAAAGAAGTATTAGAATATTAGTGTTCATGCTAGGCTGTTTTAGGCCCACTGGTTTGCTGCCGCCGCGTGATTAGAAGCTGCGCCCCCGTGCCGGCCGGCTGTGCCCACTTTTTGTGCCTTTAGCATGCGCAAGTTCACTGCCACCGCAACCCCTGCCATGCCCACATTCTAGCGGGAACACTAGAACACCCACTGAAACTGGAGGTTCAAGGGAAATATGAGAAAAAATGACTTCATGGAAAGGGTGGCGGACAAGTGGAATAGCTTCACATCAGAGGTGGCAAAGGTTTATAAAGTAGATCAATTTAAACATCCCTGGGATAGACCTATAGGTATCCTTACAAAGAACCAAGGCTCAAATATGTTTTGAGGTCAATAAAAGGACAGACTAGATGGGCCAAGTGGTTCTTATCTGTCGTCAAATTCTATATTTCTGTGTACGGCCATTCAGTGAACAACTTTGCATCAACCCCACTGAGTGGTCCCTTAATTAAGTACATCTATCTTAAAGGTGGAGTTTCAGTTCTGAGCAATGGATGGGATTCTAATCTTGCAGCTCCCCTCCCACCTCCATCGCGCCCACCGGCAGTATTCAAATGTTGCCGCCGATGGGTGCGATATTAGCATTTCAGCTCACCACCCCCAGGGGTGGTGAGCTGAAATGCGCGAAGTGACCCGTTTGGACGCCCAAACAGGACTTTTCACGATCGCGCCCATGTCTTTAGTTGGGTTTAGCTGCTTTATGTGGCTAAACCAGTCTCTTATGGGCGCGATCAGCACGATAATGGGGGGGGCCATAGAATATTGCCCCGCGATCTTGTGTCACTTTAGACAGGAGATCGGGGGCAATAAAAGATTTGAATCCTGCCCAAAGTGTCTTCTGGAATGATCTTGCGATGGCACTTCACGGATAGTAACATCACTAATTTTCCCTCGCACTTGGTAGAGAATTGCATCTTCCCCATAGAGTGTTGCTCCCAAAATTATGCCCTCAGATCTCCCTGTATTCATGGGTTCCAAATCAGCAGTGATGTCCAGAGTGTCCTGTTGTATTCATGATTTGCCCTACTATATGAAGAAATCAAAACTGAATCCTTCAGCATTAGGATTGCAACCATTACGTAATTTTCACCATTTTACGGTTCTTCCATTTGTTTGGAAAAGTTGAACCAAGAATTACCAGACTAGACTGTAGCATATATGTTACACACCGCAAGTAACTGGCAGGGAGATCCATAGGATGGCTGCTTGTACATGCATTGTCTGCTGGCCACACGTGCAGTAGCGCAGCCGCCTCCAGAAGGTAGTGTGTTCAATCACTCTACTATTACACATTGAAGGGACATCCCTGTCCCAGTGTGCTTTTAATATATCTTAGCGAACTTTAATTTCTAATTGCCTCAATAAATGACAATAAGAAATTATAATTATTGTGCCTAAAACCAGATAGTGAATAAATATGCCCCTAAGTATCTTAGGAGGATCAGTATTTTGGCATTGTGAGTAATGCATTAAGGCAGAGGTTCCCAAACTGTGTGCCGTGGCTCCCTGGGGTGCCTCGGGACACTTGCAGGGGTGCCCTGGGTTGGTGGTCCAGGACCAATTCAAATTATTCATGGTCAATATAATAGGCAAAACCAGCGCTGGTGGCTGCCAGTAATAAAATATGTGGCCAAACAGAAGCAAATCTTGTCCCTCACCACACAACTGACCCTAAGGATGACATATAAACGCGATCTACTTATTGAGAAATTTAGAAAGAAATATTACATTAAGAAATTTTTGGCCTAGGGGTGTCGTGAAAAAAATTCTGATATTCTAGGGCGCCATGATTCAAAAAACTTTGGAAACCACTGGGTTAAGGATTTGTAGATACAGTCCAGTACATTACAAATGTATTATGAACATGTTTTTAGTGGATTCCAGACATGAGCTATCTGTATGTCAAAGTCAACTGAAAGTTTGCAGCATTTTTGTCCCTCCCTAAATACATCTCTATAGTTGCTGCTCCCTTTTTTTTATCACAGAGCCCATGAGTGGATGTGCTGACTGCTAATGAGTGCCCCAGGCAATATCACTCTGGTGGAGACTGATAAGGTGTTAGATCATCAGCAACTTTCTCTGTGTGTAGGTGTGATGGGCAGATCCACCCAGTGTATGTGGAGACAGCCAGGTTACAGGGCACAATCATGCGTCTGGCACACATCCCTCTTCTAAGTCCTTCTACACTACTAGCATTTATTTCATAAAACAAAAGACCTAAAGTTTGCTCAGGCCATAAAATGCCCCATGTATTTTTTTTTTGCTGCGTTCCAGGTGATGTAAATCTGTTCTATATACCTATCTCCATCATCTCTCTCTCTATATATACACACACACATGCTAGAGCTTGTCCATGGCTTCACTCGCACATATATGTGTTTTTGCTTGTTGAGTCTGTTGGAGGGGCCCTGTCGGGGCCCAAGTCCATGCCTTCCCCCTCTCCCTTCTTACCTGCAGCCTCTCATCCAAACCCAGCACATGCTGCTGTGTGCTAGGCTGTGGTTGGTCCTCTGCAATTAGGTCACACCCCTTGCATTACAGGGGCCCGGAAATGCTCTCTACAGCCCTGGTTGTTGCTCAGCGGAACAATATTTACAAAGACAGTAGTGGCCATAATATTATGGTGCATATTTTATATTGCAAACATTAAGCCTGCACACCGCATGTGCCGAGTGTTAAGCATCTGTTTTCTCCATTTATTGCTCATCTCCCTGATGTCACATCAAGATCATACATACCTCAGTTTCTCTCTAGGTAACTAAGCTATACAAAAGCGAAAAAGCCATCCAAATTCAATAGTTTTGGTGCGATGCCGGAACGAACAAACATTCAGAAAAACTTTTTTTTTTTTTTTTTACCTCCATTGTTCATAAACAGTTCCTAGAAATACATTTCTCAATGGGCTATGTACAGACACCATCCTTACAATTTTATTATATCTCATTTACAAGGGGACAAGGGAAAGGGACCTGAGCACTGGTTCAGTAACCAATGTATAAAGAAGAAATGTGTAGTGGGTAGCTCCAGTGATATTGATCCTTGGTAAGGAATGATAATTCTGTAACATGGAGGTGCTCCCCTGAGAATAATGATTTGGAATGTATGGAAAGTAACAAAGCAAAGAAAAGCACTCTCTTGCTCAAAACCCACTAGTAAGTATAAAACTTAACTTCTAATAAATCCTGTCAAGAAAAGTGGAAAAAAGACAAACAAAAATCACAAAATCTCTCTCTCTCAGATATATATATATTCATACACACACAAGCTCTACTATTTGCAACACACGTACTGTATGTCAGGTATATAGGGGTTTAAAGTTACACCCCACAATAACGTACACTTCAAGTTAATAGTGTTGACAGGGGTTCGGTATGAAAACCCGATAGTCGGTATCCCGGAGTTCAGGCAACAGACACCTGGAATCAGCTAGTCCATTCGCATGCCTGGTCGCGAGCTTCTCTTTGCTCATAACGCTATTCTATTACCCCTCAGGTGGACCACCAGAGTGGGAATACCCGCTCCGGCCGGGATAACGACCGCTGGTTATTTCCCCTGCTGTTGGTATTTCAGTCGTTCTGGAAATTAATTGCATCCCGTTAGTGGTACAGATGTGTCCTCTTACATCCTTGCTGCAGTTACGCTAAACAGCTCTTGAAGTCGCGCCATACCGTGACGGGATCCTGTAGTGCAGAGCATCTTTTTTTTGCATTTGTTTCCACAAAAAGACGTCTTAGACGCAAAGTAATGTACTAGGACGCACAAGCAGCTTCTGCTGATTAAAATGATTTGCAGCATATTGTGTGTGTAACACGACTTGTAGCGCATGGAGCAAAGATGTAAGAGGACACATCTGTATATCAGAAATTTGCATTATCCTATTTATACGAAATGTAAGAGTGTACATTAATAAGGTATTTGTGTAATATAATAATGCCAATGTAATATCACATCACAAAAGGAAAAAATAAGATTTTACTTACCGGTAAATCTATTTCTCGTAGTCCGTAGAGGATGCTGGGACTCCGCAAGGACCATGGGGAATAGACGGGCTCCGCAGGCGATAGGGCACTTTAAGAAAGCTTTGGATTCTGGGTGTGCACTGGCTCCTCCCTCTATGCCCCTCCTCCAGACCTCAGTTAGGGAAACTGTGCCCAGAGGAGATGGACAGTACAAGGAAGGATTTTTGTAAATCTAAGGGCGAGATTCATACCAGCCACACCAATCACACCATATAACTTAAGATAAATTTACCCAGTTAACAGTATGAACAACAACATAGCCACGGTATCACCGAAAACTATAACATAACCCTTATGTAAGCAATAACTATATACAAGTCATGCAGAAGAAGTCCGCACTTGGGACGGGCGCCCAGCATCCTCTACGGACTACGAGAAATAGATTTACCGGTAAGTAAAATCTTATTTTCTCTAACGTCCTTGAGGATGCTGGGACTCCGTAAGGACCATGAGGATTATACCAAAGCTCCCAAACAGGAGGTCCTCCTCAGCCAGGGTATCAAACCTATAGAACAGAGGTTCTCAAACTCGGTCCTCGGGGGCCCACACAGTGCATGTTTTGCAGGTCTCCTCACAGAATCGCAAGTGAAATAATTAGCTCCACCTGTGGACCTTTTAAAATGTGTCAGTGAGTAATTAATACACCTGTGCACCTGCTGGGTTACCTGCAAAACATGCACTGTGTGGGCTCCTGAGGACCGAGTTTGAGAACCTCTGCTATAGAACTTTGCAAAGGTGTTTGTCCCTGACCAAGTAGCTGCTCGGCACAACTGTAATGCCGAGACCCCTCGGGCAGCTGCCCAAGAAGAGCCCACTTTCCTAGTGGAGTGGGCCTTAACCGATTTCGGTAACGGCAATCCTGCAGTAGAATGCGCCTGCTGAATCGTGTTACAGATCCAGCGAGCAATAGTCTGCTTTGAAGCAGGGGCGCCAACCTTGTTGGCCGCATACAGAACAAACAAAGCTTCAGTCTTCCTGATCCGAGCCGTTCTGGTCACATAAATCTTCAAAGCCCAGACTACATCCAGGGACTCGGAATCCTCCAAGTCCCTTGTAGCCACAGGCACGACAATAGGTTGGTTCACATGAAAAGATGAGACCACTTTTGGCAGAAAGTGAGAACGAGTCCTCAACTCTGCCCTATCCACGTGAAAAACCAAGTATGGGCTTTTATGCGATAAAGCCGCCAATTCTGAAACACGTCTCGCCAAAGCCAACGCCAACAACATGACCACTTTCCACGTGAGGTATTTCAACTCCACAGTTTTAAGTGGTTCAAACCAAGGTGACTTGAGGAAACGTAACACCACGTTAAGATCCCAAGGCGCCACCGGAGGCACAAAGGGAGGCTGAATATGCAGCACCCCCTTCACAAAAGTCTGTACCTCAGGAAGAGAGGCTAATTCTCTTTGAAAGAAAATGGATAAGGTCGAAATCAGGACCTTTATGGACCCTAATTTTAGGCCCAAGGTCACTCCTGTTTAAAGGAAGTGAAGTAGACAGCCCAAATGGAACTCCTCTGTAGGAGCAGCTCTGGCCTCACACCAAGAAACATATTTCCGCCATATACGGTGATAATGTTTCAACGTCATGTCTTTCCTAGCTTTGATCAGGGTAGGAATGATTTCCTCCGGAATTCCTTTTTCCGCTAGGATCCGGCGTTCAACCGCCCTGCCGTCAAACGCAGCCGCGGTAAGTCTTGGAACAGACAGGGCCCCTGCTGCAGCAGGTCCTGCCTTAGAGGAAGAGGCCACGGATCTTCTGTGAGCAACTCTTGCAGTTCCGGATACCAAGTCCTCCGTGGCCAATCTGGAACAATGAGGATTGTTCTGACCCTGCTTATTCTTACAATTCTCAACACCTTGGGTATGAGAGGAAGAGGAGGAAACACATAGACCGATCTGAACACCCAAGGTGTCACCAGAGCGTCTACCGCTACCGCCTGAGGGTCCCTTGACCCGGCGCAATACCGCTTCAGCTTTTTGTTGAGACGGGACGCCATCATGTCTATTTGAGGCAGGCCCCACCGATCCGCGATCTTTGCAAAGACTTCTTGATGAAGTCCCCACTCCCCCGGATGCAGGTCGTGCCTGCTGAGGAAGTCCGCCTCCCAGTTGTCCACCCTCGGGATGAACACCGCTGACAGTGCGCTTACATGGCCTTCCGCCCAGCGTAGAATCCTGGTCGCTTCTGCCATGGCCACTCTGCTCCTTGTTCCGCCTTGGCGGTTTATATGAGCCACTGCCGTGACATTGTCTGACTGAATCAGAACCGGTTTTCTCCGAAGTAAGTTCTCCGCTTGACACAGGGCGTTGTGTATATAGCCCTCAACTCCAGGACGTTGATGTGGAGACAAGTCTCCAGGCTTGACCAGAGACCTTGGAAATTTCTTCCCAGTGCCACTGCTCCCCAGCCTCGGAGGCTTGCGTCCGTGGTCACCAGGACCCAGTCCTGAATGCCGAACCTGCGACCCTCTAGAAGGTGAGCACTGTTCAGCCACCACAGGAGAGATACCCTGGTCCTGGGAGACAGGGTGATCTTTTGATGCATTTGTAAGTGGGACCCGGACCACTTGTCCAAGAGGTCCCATTGAAAAGTCCTCGCATTGAATCTGCCGAAAGGGATGGCCTCGTATGAAGCCACCATCTTCCCCAGGACCCGCGTGCACTGATGCATTGAAACCTTCTTTGGTTTCAATAGGTTCCTGACCATGGTCATGAGTTCCTGAACCTTTTCGATCGGAAGAAAAACCTTTTTCTGGTCTATGTCTAGGATCAGGCCCAGAAAGGTCAGACGCGTTGTAGGAACTAGCTGGGACTTCGGTATATTGAGAATCCAGCAGTGTAGCTGCAACGTCTTCATGGACAGAGACACGCTGTCCAGCAACTTCTCCCGAGATCTCACCTTTATTAGGAGATCGTCCAAGTATGGGATAATTGTGACCCCCTGCCTGCGCAGGAGCACCATCATTTCCGCCATTACCTTGGTGAAAACCCTCGGGGCCGTGGAAAGCCCAAACGGCAACGTCTGAAATTGGTAGCGACAGTCCTGCACTGCAAATCTCAGGAACGCCTGATGGGGGGGGGGGGGGGCGGGGGAATATTGGAACATGAAGGTATGCATCCTTTATGTCCAGGGACACCATCCAATCCCCCCCTCCAGGCTGGCGATGACCGCCCGGAGTGATTCCATTTTGAACTTGAACCTTTTCAAGTACAAGTTCAGAGATTTCAGGTTTAAAATGGGCCTGACCGAACCGTCCGGTTTCGGGACCACAAACAGGGTTGAATAATATCCCTCTCCCTGCTGGAGATGAGGAACTGTGACAATCACCTGTTGAACATACAATTTTTGGATTGCTGTCAACACTGACTCCCTCTCTGACGGGGAAGTCGGCAGAGCCAATTTGAAAACCGGCGAGGAGGCAAGTCTTCGAATTGTAGCTTGTAGCCTCTATCCCTGAGCAACAATCTCTACTGCCCAGGGATCCACCTGCGATTGAACCCAGACGTGGCTGAAAACCCGAAGACGAGCCCCCACCAGATCTGCCTCCCCCCGGGAAGCCCCAGCGTCATGCGGTGGACTTTGCAGACGCAGGGGAGGACTTCTGCTCTTGGGAACTAGCTGTGTGCAGCTTCTTTCCCCTGCCTTTTCCTCTGGTAACAAAGGACGATCCCCGCACCTTCTTGTTTTTATTGGAACGAAAGGACTGCATTTGATAATGAGGTGCCTTCTTAGTATGCTGCGGGGGGACATAAGGTAAGAAATTCGACTTACCAGCCGTAGCCGTAGAGACAAGGTCCGAGAGGCCGTCTCCAAACAACTCCTCTCCCTTGTACGGCAAGGACTCCATGTGCCGCTTAGAATCGGCATCTCCCGTCCACTGCCGGGTCCACAGGAGTCGCCTAGCAGAAATAGACATAGCATTTATTCTGGAGCTTAATAAACAAATGTCTCTCTGAGCATCTCTCATATACAAGGCAGCATCTCTGATATGCTCTATGGTCATTTGAATGGCATCCCTATCTAAGGTGTCAATCTCCGCAGATAAGGAATCTGCCCATGCCACAACCGCACTACAAACCCAGGCCGACGCCATAGCCGGTCTAGCAATAGTACCGGAGTGAGTGTAAATGTGCTTCAAGGTAATTTCCTGCCTGCGATCAGCCAGTTCCTTGAGGGAAGCCGTATCCTGAGAAGGCAGTGCCACCTTTTTGGACAAGCGTGTCAGCGCCTTGTCCACTTTTGGTGAAGATTCCCAGCGTATCCTATCAGTTTGTGGAAAAGGATACGCCATGAGAATCCTTTTGGGAACTTGTGGTCTCCTATCTGGAGAGTCCCAAGCCTTTTCGCACAATTCACTTAATTCAAATGATGATGGAAAAGTGACTTCCGGCTTTTTCTCTTTATACATGTGTACACTCGTGTCAGGGACAGGGGGTTCCTCAGTAATATGCAAAACCTCTTTAATGGCCATAATCATGTACCGAATACCTTTTGCCACCTTCGGCTGTAATTTTGCATCTTCATAGTCAACACTAGAGTCAGAATCTGTGTCGGTATGTGTGTCATCGATCTGGGATATGGTGCGCTTCTGAGACCCCGACGGGCCTGGCGCCACAGGGACAGGCTTGGACTGGGTACCCGACTGATCCCTAGCTTCTGCCTTGTCTAACCTTTTATGCAATAGATTGACATTTGCATTCAAGCATATCCACCCATTCCGGTGTCGGCGTTGCCGACGGCGACCTGACATTCAAACACTCCCCCTCCACAGTAAGCGAGCCTTCCTCGTCAAACATGCCGACACACACGTACCGACACACCTCACACACACACACAGGGAACCCCTTTTCTGAAGACCGTATCCCTGTCAAGGCCCTTTGGAGAGACAGAGAGTATGCCAGCGCACACCCCAGCGCAATGACCCTGGAGACCAACACAAAATGTTTTTCCCCAGCAACGCTGTGTTATATGTAAACCGCCAATTATGTGCCCCCCCCCCTCTCTTTTAAGCACCCTTTCACCGTGTGTAAGCAGGGGAGAGTCCGGGGAGCTTCCTCTCAGCAGTGCTGTGGAGAGAAAATGGCGCTGGTGAGTGCTGAGGGAGAAGCCCCGCCCCCTCGGCGGCGGGCTTCTGTCCCGCTCAAACTTAGTAAAATATGGCGGGGGCTCTTTTATATACATGTACAGAGCCCACCTGTACATGTATATAGTCTTTTTGCCATGTAGAGGTTATATTGCTGGCCAGGGCACCCCCCCTGCGCCCTGCACCCTTACAGTGACCGGAGTGTGTGAGGTGTATGGGAGCAATGACGCACAGCTGCAGTGCTGTGCGTTACTTCAGTGAAGCTGATGGCTTCTGCCGCCTGAGACGTCTTCTGACTTCTGGCTCTGTGAGGAGAACGGCGGCGCGGCTCCGGGGGTGGACGCCCAGTAAGAACCTGCGTTCACCCCCTCTGGAGCTAATGGTGTCCAGTAGCCGAGGAAGCAGAGCCTATCTTTGACAAGAAGGTCTGCTCCTCTCTCCTCAGTCCCTCGATGCAGGGAGCCTGTTGCCAGCAGTGCTCCCTGTGAAAAAGTAGTAAAAGGTAGAAAGAAAAATCCAAACAAAAATGCTTTCAGGCAGA